>NC_142586.1:33259042-33562072 GCF_965207765.1 Zootoca vivipara | reverse complement strand
AGAATATCAGTAAAATCTATTACCACTTAAAGCCAGCAGGCAAACCTTGGGGAAGCCAATAGATTTGCCTCTACAGGCCCTGGAGACATTCAGAAGTCAGTGCACTATGAAAGATGGAGGCTGTGCAGTGCTTACAGGTTAAAACACTGGGCCTGTTTTAGCCAGATGAACACTAAATAAGAAGACACATTTTCAGCAGAAGTCCTTGGGACGAATTTATTAATGGTATAAATAGAAACATAGTTTGAAAAAGTACCCTTATTATTCTTATTCTAAAAAATTCTGTCTGAAAATAACAATAAATCTTGCCTGAGTGATGTGATAAGAACAATCTTCAAACTGCAGATGCAAAGACAATATAAATAAGTAGTAGCAGCTTTGAGTATCAGAGAAATCAATGAAATCATTTGCATCCATTGCTTCCTATCACATAAGCAGAAAAGCAAGACAGGTGTCTGTGGATCTCGACTTGCATAAAAGGATTCACTGAAAGCACAGGTGGTCAGGTCATGAGCTTCTAACTGTGGCCAGTGATCTGCATTCCTCAGGTCAGGATCCATATTGTCTCAGCCACTCAAAGAGTTCTCAGACAACTTTCTGATATAGCAAAAGGAAGGAGGTATTGTAGCAGAAGCATTCCAACAAATAATAGTTGTATCTCAGGAGAAGACTGTACTACATTCACAAGATCTTCACATGCAATAAGCCATAGGATTATATCCAAGAAATTGTCCCACTTTGTGCAAGGATGTCCACTTGTGTGAACTCCCCCTCTTTCTCCAGAGCTCATTCTGCACTCTCACACAGCCAAAACTGTTCTGGGTCCCTCCCCCAAAACCCTCTGGAGCAGAAAGCAGAAGCACAAGCTGAAGCCCTTGCACAAACAGGACAACTTCACTGCATATAACCCAAAGCAACCACAGCAAATGCCGAGACTTCTAGATGCAGAAGGATGGATCATAATTGGTCTTTATTTTTGGTTCATGTCTCCTTTATAATTGTTTCTCTTACAAGAAAATTCCATTTCATTTCCACGGTAATCTGTGAACACACACACACACACACACACACACACACACACACACAGTATGCAGGAAAATTCATGTTTAAATATGCACTTAGCTTACTTTCTCTTGAAGAATGCACTTTAATGTACTTTTGCTTGAAAAACAAATTCCCAAACATATTTTCTCTCAAGATAATGCACATTTTGTATGGGTCTTTTGAGCCAAGAACCATGTGCATTACCAGGCTGCTTAGGCACTGAGTCTGGCAACTGTTGGTCTTTTGCTCAGTATATGGTGTGCTTGAGCCCCAAGATTGACCATGTACATACATCTCTCTGTGCGTGTTTTTTAAACCAACCAACCCCCCCCCCCCAAAGCCACCTCTTATCTTTTGCTTAGTTGACCTGTGCTCTTCCCGCTTTGTTCTGTAATTCGGCTTCTAAACAGCTCTGTTTAAAATGAAGCTCTGCATCCCTCCACTCACTGTAATGCAAAATCTGAAAATGGCTGTAACATTTCCCCCATGTGACCATGTGGATCTCGCAGAAGCCTCTCCAGAGCGAATTAAGCCTGCCAAATTGCAGACATACTAGCTTTTTGTAGAGGACGTAAAAGGAATTCACTTTCCTCTGTAACCCCTTATGGTGGTGGTGATGAGAAAGGGGGTTTGTCTCTTGCTCCTCCTCACTGTAAAATGATTAAGGGGCAACTGAGTACAGTGTATCCTTGTTTGTACCTTTTTTCATCCTCAGAAATTGCAACAACGGCCTTTCGCTTTTGATGTTTGGTCCTCTGGCTTTCCAGAGTTTGACCAAACTGCGGGAGGCAGTGCAAGACAGGAGTGCCTGGCGTGCTATGGTCCATGGGGTCACAAAGAGTCGGACACGACTAAATGACTAAACAACAACAACCTCTGGCTTTCCAAAACGTTGTCTGAAAAGTTCTGAAGAGCTCTGGAGTTATTGCTTTGTTAAAGCAGAGCAATGTAGGAATTAAAAATCAAAACTTTTTCAGGATAAACACCTCCCCTGTTCCATTCCGCTATTCCCCTGTGGTTCTGTTCCACATGCCTTGTAGAATTTCTAATACCAATGCCGCTTCCTCAGTTTTGAATTCAAGTCTCTGCTGCTAATATACAAGTTACTAATATACAGAAGCACACTGGAGCATCGATTAAAACACCAGGCAAAAAGAAAGCGAGTGTAGCTGGGATTGCCACTCGCTCAATATTTTAAACACTGCACTTCCATACCTGTGTGCCTCTGCAACGATGTATGTATGCACAACAGCCTGAACAGAGGCAGGAAGCAAAATAAAAGAATGGTAGATCAATACATGTGTTAATGCTGTCCTCCTGACATGATCAGGTGATTTGGAAAACCCCAATACAGGTATGTTTCAAATGGGGAGGGGGTTGTGGGAAAGACCCCTTAGCATAAGGACTTAAAAACGTCTTCGGAACTTTTCCACATGTCACATTGCTGGCATGCCTGTTTTGACATATGCATGTTCCATGTGGCTTTTGCATTGGGGCACCTATATGTGCAGGCATCATTTTGTAAGCATCAGGCTGAATGCATGTATGTCAAGGGGGTGGAGTCAGAGGCACCTGTGACACTGAGGCGAGGCCAGTGGCATAGTCCCATTTCCCACTTTATGTATGCACTAGCTGGCCCAGCCACGCGTTGCTGTGGGTCATCCCTGTGATTCCCCCTTGATGTATGCATTGTGCAGGCTGGTTCAAACCTTCCATTTGAACGAGAGTGGTTTAAACACCACTTTGTATTCTCATACAATTAGCTCACACTAATTCCACTTCACCTGTGATTGTCCAATAAGAGAGTGATAAAACCCTGGCCTTTTCTTAGAAATGCCTATAAAGTGTGGAATTAATACAGCGGTAGTTGATTAAAACAGTGGAATCTTTCTTAGCAACAGAAGGAGGATGATAGGAATTTGGAAATTGCTCGTCCTTCCTAAGTGACTGTATGAAGGCTGGCACAATTGCCAGGATTTTTTTTACTGCTAATGCTTCCAACAATTCAAACAGTGGGCTTGACTTACTCTTAAAGGCCAAGAAGCAAGCCGCCTGGTTTTTCCAAATGTGCCATTTTCTCAGTGGATAACAGGGGTCATTTGGTCATTTCAGCACTGCAAAAGGCAGGAAGCCCAGAATATCTTGTTCAGACAATTAAGAAAGGGGGGGGGAAGAAAAGTAAGAAATTAGTCAAATGAAATTACTGAAACTAGGCTGCCATCCTAAAAACACACTTACAGTATTATAGGCCCTCTGATTGCTGGCACGATGTGTGTATTAGGACTGGAATCACAACCTCTAGAATATCATTCAGCAGATAACCAGGGCTAACAGCTTTGCAAACTCCAACAGCAAATGCAGTAATAGATTAGCAGAAGCAAAGCTGCCTGAGCAACATAATCAATATGAGAGTTCAGTTCACGTCATTACAAATACCACCGAGGTTCTTATTGATGGAACTGGGCCAGGGACTGCATGGAAATATACTAAACAACTGAATTTTCACCAGATGAACGAACTAGTCACTTATAGAAATCAATATACATTTGGACCTTTACTGTAACATGGAGAAACATATGCATAGCCTTGTGTGATATTGGAGCTACACTAATGAAGGCACTAATGAGCTGGGACTTATTTGGAGGCATTTCCCCCTGTAGGGTTGTATCCGATGGCACTGCTCAGCTTCCGAAAGTAGAAGCAGGAAGCCTCCAGCACTTGCCCTGAATAAGCCCTGGAGGGTCCCCCAACCCCGAGGAGCACTATTGGACAGAACCAATAGTTCTACTGGAGAGTATGATAGTGAAAGTGATATCCATCTACTCATGAATCATCCGTTTGAAGCATCTCAAAGCGATTTCACAACAAACAATGACAACCATACAAATTATTATACTTATTGATTTCATTTCTATCCTGCTTTATATTTTAAAGAAATCTTTATCTATATATTTCAAAGCAGTTTACAAACAAGTATGGACATAGGATATTTCCATTATAATTATTTTTTATTAAGGATTTTCTTGGGTTACAAAGGTAGTGCAATGTCTCATTTCCCCCCCTCCCATGTATCATTTTTACACATCAATTTTACTTGTTGAGACATTATGAGGAAGGGGGGAAAGAGGTGGGTGGGATGGGGAATTGGGTGTGGTGGATTGCCAATGTTTCTGTTTTTCTTGATATGACATAGGATATTTCACTCAAGTTATTTTCCCTGACTGTCCCCAGGACTGAAACAGCATGGCTGAGACAAAACATAGAGAAACTAAATTTCGTTTCTAAAAACTGTCAAAACAACCAAATCAGAAAGGCAATTTAGACTGCAATCCTATATACCTATCTACTTGGGGGTATGTCCCAAATATTGATTTCTGGAAAGCTAACTTTTCAGGTTAGTAACGTCAGGAATTATGGTCACCCAGAAATCAGCTGGTGTTTTCACAGACAACATAGGAAATTTACAGAGTTCATTTACTTTAGCAACACACACAAATGGGGAGGGGGTGGGAGGAATAGATATGTGCTAAGAGGTAAGCTAGCACTGCCACATGAAAATTGTTATCCTCATAACTCCAGAGAAGTAATGAAAATGTCCACCGGTCATTCCATGTTCTGTTTGCACATATATTCTATTTATAATTAAAGAAGGTTCAGTAATCTACAGGAATAGCCCCACCATGTTCAGGTATTCATATAAGGTAGTATAACAGGTGAACTGGGAGCAACTGAATATTCTAAATTCTAGTTTCTTCGTGGCTCCCAGTTTGGAGAGGATACTGTGCACTTCTGGTACCCCTCTTAATTCAGTGTCTGATGAAGAAAAATATTTGCATTTATAAATTTAAAAGGTGGAGATCACATGCCCCCAATGTGAATGTTACTGCAGATAAAAAATTGATGGTTCCGTGCTTCTTAAGTAATTAACAACTAATTAAAAATATCTCTACTTCATAACCATGAAACTTCTACTTCACTAAGTTTGCTAAATGGCTCTTCTGTGATTTTGTTAACTGAACATTGGTGTAATTAACAAAAATCAGAAAAGAATATGTATATTTAAATAGTAGCAAAAAACACTAGAAGACTCTGGTGTTTTTTTTTGTTTTTTTTGTTTTGTTTTTTTTTATATAAAAAACCATAAATATTTTGCTCTCTCTCTCTTGGAAGGCATCAATCATGCAAAACATTAAATTTTAGAAAACTATTTTCATCAGAAGTATGTGCTATCCACAGAGGCTTACATAGATGGATAATAAGTTTTTAAAATGCTATGTATCATTTTGCTTCTGCATATAAAAATGTAATAATGTATATATATGGAAGGTTCCATTTGGGAACAATTTGATTTGTGCTTGTAATGCAGTACATCGCCCCCCCACACACACTTTTTAATTTTTTTTCCTCCATAAAATGAATGCCTTGCTTCACCTTTTTGATTTTATTTAGAGTGGTGATTATTTGTTTAACTGATTAGGTTTTCATTTATTAAACTTATATATTGCTCTCCACTAAAAGAAAAAGAAAACAAATGAACAACCGAGTTACAACCAGATACAATGATAAAACCACATAAACATATTAAAAACAGATTTAAGGAACTATAATATCCCCACAATACTGTAGACTGTACATCTGATATTAGGAATCAATGCAGAAAGATTGGCGTACTCATTTTATAGAATAGGAATGGGGAACCTGTTTGTCTTGCAGAAGATCATCGGACTACAACTCCCATTGTTTCTGATCACCATCCATGTTGATTGATGCTGAGGAAGGTCAGTAAGGCATGCAGTATTGTGTTTATGATTGGAAGAATTCTTCCAAATCAGCAGACATTTACCATTCTTGGAATTATGGAACAGATAACAGGTGCTGAATCCATACAATGAAAGGTAGATTTGTGCTCTGTTCTTTACAGTGCTGGATGTATTTTTTCCAGAGGTACCACCAGTGAAAGTTGTGGGACTATTTCAGAGGCAAGCTGTTTTTAAAAAGTCAATTACGTATCATTTTCTACCCCTTCTGTCCCGCTAAGACATTTCATTTTTGGGGAATTTGCAAATGCGATTCAGAACTGCAGGAACTTTTAAATGAATGCTTTTAAGGCTGGATATCAGAGGAATTTAGGATGAAAATGTTAGCTAAAAAACTCTGATGTCGTCCTAATGGTCTGATGAAAAAGATTCTAAAATTCTAAAGGATGAAAGGGAACCTTTCCTCAGACTGGAGTGCGGGTTTTTGTTTTGTTTTTTTAAAAAAAGACTTACGGGGCAAGTAAAAGGATAGATTTCCAGATCTCTCATTTTCAAAAGCACTAAAGTTACTTTTCATTTAAAATGATAGTTTGTGAAGTACATGCCATCATTTCCTCTCCTCTCTGTTGTGCACTCTCTCCGATACATACACACAGATCGCATGCCTGACATGAAGCGCTATATTGTATGATGATAAATTCTTCCCCATAGTTCTATTTTAAAGAGCCCCAGTCAACCACCACTGCACTTCTGCACTGCCAAATCTATACTCCTTATCCTGGTTGAGAAAGAGGGAAAGCAGGGATTTGAAGATAGACAGCAATGATTATGGAGATAATTCCTTTAGAAACTTAATATAGATTTGCATGAGGCTCTTAGTAGTTTCTCATCTACACACAAATCGCTTCAAAGTGCTATATAATTAATTAGGGCCAGCTAAACCATGGGTTCTGCAAACTAAGGCCCAGGGGCCGGATCCAGCCCAATTGCCTTCTGGATCTGGCCCGCGGGCGGTCCGGGAATCGCCACATGGATCGACGTGGGGATTCTGATCGTTTGGGCTGTGCCATATCCCCCCTCTCCTTCACATACACTGTGGCAGCACCTCCTCCCTCCCTCCTCCTGCCCAGAGGATTTAGGGGGCTGGGCTTTGTTGAGCCACAGTTGGCTAAGTGCCGTTTTAAGCAGCCCCACTCCGGAGCCAGCCCTCATCGTCCCTCTGCCGCTGCCAGCCCTTGCCGCTCGCAAGGCACAGGTAAGCAGCCACTGGGGCTCGTCCGGTGCTGTGAAGAAGGGAGGGAAGAGTTGGGTGGTTCCCCCCCCCCAAAAAAAAATAGTCCGGCCCCCCACAAGGTCTGAGGGACAGTGGACCGGTTCCCTGAGAAAAAAGTTTGATGACCCCCTGAGTTAAACCATTCACCAGACCAGTTGGTTTCTCTTTAGAGGGAGCTTTAGTAAGAAACAGTGACACCGTTGAAACAGTCAAATTATGCAGCAGTTCCTGGTGTGTCTAGCAGTGGGCAGAAGCAGCTGTCAGATGTGGTATAATGGATCAGTTTTTATTTTTGAAGTAAAGGGGATAACAGGCTAACATTGGGGCAAAGGGGAGACCTGCCAAGTCTTTGCCCTTCACTTAAGGATCTGCCTAGTGACAATACCCTTCCAGAGAGCATATGCAGCGATCCATACTGATTAATTTAGTGGCACAATCCACTGACCCAACTTGCAAGGATAAGGGAAATGGTCGCACCCTGAGTTCAAAGAGCCAATCTAACCAGCATCCCTTTTTAACTGAGAGATCAATCATCAAGTGACACACAGGTAAGTTTCCAGATATGATTATCTTGAAGGTGTCACCTTATTTTGATGTTAAGATGAAGCCCTAAAGACAAACAGACAGACATATATAAACAATAGAGTTGGAGGAAACAAAACGCTAGATAAGCTAGATAGCAGTTGAAGCTACCACATTTTAATGTAAAAGGCCATTAAGTTTTAATACAAACAGTGTGCTTTCACTAGAGAAAAGATGGGAGGGGTGGCAGGAAAAAAAAACACATTTCCCCCCCTCCAAATGTAGCTTGGCACACATTTCATACAACGGCAGCACTGGTATTTTGTAATGAAGTATGCAGCTTTATCAGTATGCTCTTTGTTGTTGTTTAGTCGTTTAGTCGTGTCCGACTCTTCGTGACCCCATGGACCAGAGCACGCCAGGCACTCCTGTCTTGCACCGCCTCCCGCAGTTTGGGCAGACTCAAGTTGGTAGCTTTGCGAACACTGTCCAACCATCTTGTTCTCTGTCGTCTCCTTCTCCTTGTGCCCTCAATCTTTCCCAACATCAGGGTCTTTTCCAGGGAGTCTTCTCTTCTCATGAGGTGGCCAAAGTATTGGAGCCTCAGCTTCAGGATCTGTCCTTCCAGTGAGCACTCAGGGCTGATTTCCTTAAGAATGGATAGGTTTGATCTGTGGGGAACCTCTGACCTGCAGACCTAATTTGGCCCAACAGGGCTTCCCATTTGGCCCATGAGGCCATTTTGGCCATACCACACCCACCTGTCCTATACCAGGTATGGGGCAGGTAAAAACAGGGCTGGACAGGTACCACCAATTAGTTGATTTATGGCACTTGCAAAGCTGTGGTCTCTTGACTAGTGCTGACAATCAGCTGATTGCTCACCAGAAAAAGTCCCAAACCCCTGATTAACAGCAACACAATTAAGAACACCATGATTAAGAACAATACAAATGAATTGAGCAACACAATGGATGAAAGAAGATGTACACTAATACAGCCACACTTGCCTTACTTGATGGTCAAGGTGACGTCTTTCCAAATATTTCCAGAGGGCCTGAGAGAGAACATAAGGAATTGAATCACAGAGTGAGGTGTGGGACATTTTATGGGGATGGAGAAACACACAAAAATGAATCTTACCACTTATTTCTAGGTCCAGCAATTAGCCTTTTTTTTTTCTTTTTAAAGCAAATGGCAAGTGAAGCATTTGCCATTGAATCTGATATGTGGCAATTCCTTTCCCCTTTTCTATATTTCATTACCCATATTAAAATTATTTTTCTCTCCTGGCTCTGCCAGCTTCAGTGTGCATCTAAAGGAAAAATAATAACAAGGTTCAGAGAAGTTGCTGGAGGCAAAGGAGGTCCAGCAGCGCCCCCTACCCCTACAACCAATCGGCTCCTAGGATCATATCCTTGAATTCCACACCCCTCATATGTTGCTGGAACAGACCTGTGTGTGTGTAAGTGTGTGTGTGTGTGTGTGTGTGTGCTTTAATGCCATCACATTAGTTTGAGCCATATCTGCCAAGTTATCCCTTTTTTACAGGGATTTTCCCTTATGCTGAATAGGCTTCCTCGCGAGAAAAGCGAAAACTTGGCAGCTATGGTTTGAGCTTTGAATACTAACATTTTAAAACAAGTATACTCTGAGCATAGCATAAATCTCAACCAACAGAGAGAACAAAACAGTACCCTAAAAGTAACAGCAGATGCATAGAAATTAGAACATCCACAGCAATTATATAGGCTTCTAAACTTAGGCTGTTTTCACATGCAAGGCTGAAACGAAACCCAGGAAGTACATTAAGACTATAGCCCTATGCATGCTTATGTTTAAGTACCTCCCATTAGATACAATGGAACTTACTTCTTAGTAAACACCTGCTTCCATTGTATCTCTTCTGCAATAACAGCAGTCGTACATAGCAGAAAAATTATATTTATTAGTCTGAGAGGGGTTATAGGGATCTGAGCATCGTCATTTTTTTTCCTACTGTGAAATGGGTATTTTATGTTACCCAGGCCTATTTCATAGCTTTTCAAATGTGACTCTGGGTTGGAAAGGGTAGCGGAACCCGAAACATACATGGCATGTTTTTGTTTTATGCACAGAAAAACAAGCAAAGGCTATGAAATAGAATCATCTATTTTGTTAGCAATGCATTGGGACATTGTAAACCAGTGCTGAACATTCTGATCTCAAATCTGCCAGAGACAGGAGAGTGGGCTATATGGATCATTTATCTGATCCTCAAAAATGTTCTTAGGCATGTAAGGAAAGGAAGAAAACCATGACATTTAAAAACAGAGAATACAAGATTCCATCTGCCAAATTATAGCCATGGTGTTGCTGGCATTGCAGTACTTCATGATCATTATCTGACGAGGAAATAGTGAACCATTATAATGTGTTTTCCAGGCAGCACTACGAAGAGAAACTGAATTAACAACTGTTTGAACTCAATAATGAAATCAAAGGACAATCTCTAATTTCATTTCTTGCTAATTTATGTTGCTGCATTGACATTAAGGAAGGAGCTATTCAAATTTAGCTTTGATTTAGTTTACTTCTAGAGAAATATTTCAATGGTAATTTAATGTTTTTATCTTCCCCTGTCCTGTGAGGGGGGAAAGAGTCATTTCAATCCAACTCTGGCCTTATAATATTTCACTCCACCTGAGCTAAGTAAATGGACTTAGATGGGCATTCAGTCCAATTCCTGTATTTGAAGGGGGGGGGAGAGACACATGAATTTCACTTAGAAACCACAGAGGGTGATGTTGGCTTCAGTTTGCTTGCAGTCCCAAGTAACACATGTTCAAATCTTTCTGAGCAAAAAAGCAATTCATTTGCATTGATTTTCAAGCAATCTTTGTCATGTGAAATGCTCCTCATTTTTATTTTTATTTTTAAAGCCAGAGGGGTTTTTTGTGACAAAGTTGATTCTGTATTAAATCACAGTATGCATGGGTCTATCCTGGCATAGATTTATAGCAGAAGATAGGTTTGCATCTACTAGTAGATGGCTGAATGTTTTCTAGTTTATTGGCAAGAATTTATGACTCGCGGTAATAAAATGACACCCACCCTACTAAAGCGCAATGCTGAAGTTAAGACAACGGAGTGAGTAACCAAGATTGCCCCCCTCTCCTGGGGAAGGATTGCAAGCACAACTCTGCTACTCAAAACAAATTACTGGGCACAGTTTTATTTAGTTATAGGTGAAGCCTTTTACATAGCGCCAGGGGCGGATTTAGGTTTGATGAGGCCCTAAGCTACTGAAGGTAATGGGGCCCTTTATATGTCCAGCTGTCCTTTGCCAACAACAAGTTGTCGCTGTTTTTTGTGTTGAATATATGCTATATGGTAATTTATGGACCTAGTAGGTATCTAAAGCCATTTGCACATGCAGAATGTAGGCACCCTATATATAGAAATGAGCAAACCAGTGATATTTTAGAAAGCAGGCTAGAGCTTACACAACACAAAACATTGTTGCTGCATGTAGGTTTTTTTTGTATCTTATATTTTGGAAATGTACATCCAGTTTTGTTTTCCTTTAAAAAAAAACTGTGGTCCCCAAGAGAGTGGGGCCCTAAGCTATAGCTTGTTTAGCTTATACGTAAATCCGGCACTGCATAGGGCTCTTGCAAGAAAACGAAGTGTGAACCCCCGCTGTATGTTACATAGAGCTGCTCTGAATATTTATCTGTGATTTTTAGGGTGGGTGACAGATGAATGTGCCCCTCTAAGTCTTCATAGTACAGAGTTATTTATTTATTGCCCTATTATAAGCATTTAAATGCCACCCAATAACAGTGTTTTCTAGGTAGCTTAGCATCAAAACAACAACAACAAGAACATAAAAACAGTAAACAAACATCAGCTTTGGGGGATAAGATAGCATAAATTCAATAGATAATGATTCAGAGAGAAAGTTTTTGTTTTTGTTTCAAAAAAAGTTTCTTACAACAAAGAAGGTGCCTGGTGAGCTGCTTTGGAAAGGGAATTTCACAATTAGGGTTCAACCACCAAAAATGCCATTTATCCAATAGTCACCCATCACAACTCACTTGGAGACACCTGGAGATGGATCTCTACAGATGATATTCAGGACTGAGGAGACACATGTGGAGGAAGACACTCCATCAGTTAATCTTTTCCCGAGCTATTTAGGGCTTTAAAGATCACAAGCAGCACTTTGAAGTGGGGCCCTGACACAATATAATAAAGTCATACAGTCCTCATTAACTGTCTTGCCACCATATTTTGGACTAATTGGATTTCCTGGAGTGTTTTCTAAGGCAGCACCACATGCAACACAATGCATTAAGACAGAGAGGAGGTTATAAGGGCAGAGATAACTGGAACAAGGCTATCTCCATCACAGTTAGTATACCAGCCAAAGCTAATACAAGGCATGGCAAGCCACTTAAACTGGATCAAACAGCACACCCTAAACTTGGCATTTTTTGGGGGGGGGTGCAACCCTATCAAGCACAGGCTGAACACCACCGCTCTGAATAGAAACCACCCCGTATCAAAATGTCCGTCTTAACTGGTTCGGGCTTCATTTTATCAGCTCTCATGCAGTCCATTGTCACACTCAAGCACTGAGTCAGAACACTGGCACTTTGTCACTAATCATAGGAATTGTTTGCTACTGCACTAATGCCATCTCTGACCCCATGTCCCAGCTGTCCTTTTCCTCCAAGTGATCCCAGTCAACTAGCGATCACATAATAGACACAAAGATCTCAATATGTCACATAGCTAATCAGGTTTGTTTTTTGGAACCTTTTCACAAAGCCAATGCAAAGTGATGGTAAGAAGCAATTCCCTTACTCTGAAATGGATTCATACCATCATCGGAAAGCCAAATCTTATATGTGATGTTCTCAGAAGCTAGTTGAGAGTCAGGAAGCATTATTCTGTTCCAAATGCATGTCAGGGAGGCAGTTATAATTGATATTTCAAGTCGCTCTTTGCTCCTCTACTGATAAAATAATTGCCAAAGCAGGGGACATTTTTAGATGATCAAGCATATTTACAGTATATCTCCCCCCATTTTTGTTCAGCCTCCAATCAATTATGAGAATTTGGAACCATCAAATATCATATTTTTCCATCATACAATGGCAATGATTGTGTTCCACCTATATCTGAAAATAATTACTCTAGCAAAAATATTTCCAGAGGGAAAATGCCAAACATTTTGGTCTCGATTATGGAAGGGTGAGTAAAATTCTTTCTGATTGGCTGCTATACACCATGATCTTGCTGGTGTAAGAAGTAGGGATAAGGGGTAGATGGAAATCTCCTTAACTCAGAAAAGACTTAAATGCCCCAAATAAGAGACTTATATTCAGGCTAGAATATAATTGCAAGCATTCACAGAGAGCCCATAGCTCACCAGTAGTTTATATGCAGGGGATTCAAGACTCAGTTCCTGGTTTCAAGAGTAACAACAACAACAACACTTTTATTATTTAATGTGGAAACACTTTGAACTATTTTATGGGATGTTATTCATAAATGGAATCATATAAATAAAACATGCTTAGGATATCTACTAGAAAGGAAGAAACATTGTTTTCTAATGTTCCAAACCCAGAACATATGAAGATCTCTAGTAATCATTTAATGGAAGTTCAAACTTCACGTCCAAAGATAACTCTGACATGTCTCTTCACCTATTGACTGCTGGAATTTTTGCATCCCCTGTGGGCCCCCCAAATTTAGAAATGTTTCAGTCTGCATAGCCATTTGGGGCAGAAGCCAACACGTTATTTAATTTGATATGACAAGTTAGCAAATGCCTGAAGTTATCGCAAACAGGATATAAATACCAACACTTCCATTCATTGCTATTAAGATATTTCAGTTCTGTCCAGTGTCTTATGTGACTCAATGAATTCCTGATGACAGCACGTAATGGGAAGATTCTTATGGCTGAGAGCATAGAGGAAAACAATCCCCATTGAATTGATGGATTTCTCTGTCGCCAGTAGATGATGTGCGGCACTTATGTAATGCTCATGCAATCAAAATTACTTCAGGGTAATGACTGGGGATATGCAGCCAACCCCTGCCTCAAGAAATGTCTCTAGTCTTACAGCATGACCTCGGATGTATGTATGTATGTATTTATTTATTTATTTATGTTTTGCTTACTGAAAACATGTAGAAGTACTTGTACAACCCCCATCCCTTGCTTTCTTTATAATCTTTAACCTTTGCCGGAACAATCCTGATCGGAAGTCTGAACTATGATCATATGATTTATGAAAGAACCAGGGAGCTGATGACAATGATTCTTAGATACTGAATTCTCCAGCAAATAAATGTGTCTATGAAAGCCCACCAAGCATACAACTAAAAGGAAGTCCAATAGATTTTTTATATATATATACACTGTGTGTATGTCAAATATACAGCAATCTCTGCAAGTGAACAGTGTTTGAAATGCACAGTTTAATGATCTGTCCAGACTCTGCTGAACTCCTGGTATCAGGGAAGTAAATGAGTATTTTTTTTAATTCTGGAGACCTTAGAAGTGGGATCACTAGCCCTCTCATGATGGAAAAGACCAGGGGTGTCACAATTTGGGGGGGGGGATGGGGCGGTCCACCCCGGGTTCCACTCTGGGGGGGGTGCCATTTGGCGCCCCCACCCCTGCGACTCCCAAACCGAGCCTCCAGCCTCCCAGTAAAAAGTCTGCTCAGTGGTGCGCCGAGCAGACTTTTTACCGGGAGGCTGGAGGCTCAGCTTGGGAGTTGCGGGGGGGGTGCGCCAAGTGGCACACACACACACACCCCGCCGTGCCGAGCGGGCTTTCTACCTGGAGCTGGAGGCGCACGGCTTTGGAGTTGCCGGAGGGGTGGCAATACCCCGCTATTTTACGACGCTGGAAAAGACAACTGGGACTAATTCACAACTTAAAAGATGTAGCGGGGTATCACTGCCCCCCCCCCCCCAAGCCGTGCGCCTCCAGCTACAACCTCCAGGTAAAAAGCCTCGGCGCGGGCTTTTTACCTGGAGTTTGTAGCTGGAGGCACGCGGCTTTGGAGGCGTCATTATGTAGCAACGATGCCCCCCCCCCGAGTGCATGGCAATTTGCTGCCCCGGGTGTTGCGGCTGTTCACTACGCCGCTGGAAAAGACAACTGGGACTAATACACAACTTAAAAGACATTATCCTCCCATTGGGAATATGTCTTCTTTCCGGGGAAAACCACAGAAATCCATCTGAACCGGATGTACATTGATGCTAAGAAATCTTTTTATAAACAGATAACCTTTTCAAGCCTGCAAAATAGGTAGAACAGAAGAAAAGGCTTTAAAATGAGTAATCAATGAAAGCAACAGAGGCTTTTGTATTAGGGATAGACAAATCTGTCAACTCAGTTTCTCTCCATTTCTCATTTTTTTCCAGTCTTCAGTTCAGTTCTCTACATTTTGACATGAATTTGTGATTAAATTTTTTTTAAGAAGTCCACTGGAAAATTCATCAGCATTTCACAGCAAATTTCTTTCAATGCACACAAATTTGTATGCAGTTCCCCCCCCCCATGTATACATTTCTGCAAGGCAGCATCCCCTAATATAGTGCACAAAAATACCATCCCATGTCAGTGCGCCATGGAATATATCAACAGGTCTTCTGAAATAAGAACACTTTCTGTGAATTGGATACACACAACTATAAATGATGAATTTTAACAGGGAGAAATGTAAAGTACTACACTTGGGGGGGGGAATAAAATAAAAGGCACAAATAAAGGATGGGTGACACCTGGCTTGAGAGCAGTACATGTGAAAAGGATCTAGGAGTCTTCGTAGACCACAAACTTGACATGAGTCAACAGTGTGATGCAGCAGCTAAAAAAGCCAATGCAATTCTGGGCTGCATCAATAGGAGTATAGCATCTAGATCAAGGGAAGTAATAGTACCACTGTACACCACAGTTCAAGAAGGATACTGACAAGCTGGAACGTGTCCAGAGGAGAGCAACCAAAATGGTCAAAGGCCTGGAAACAATGCCTTATGAGGAATGGCTTAGGGAGCTGGGTATGTTTAGCCTGGAGAAGAGAAGGTTAAGGGGTGATATGATAGCCATGTTCAAATATATAAAATTATGTCATATAGAGGAGGGTGAAAGGTTGTTTTCTGCTGCTCCAGAGAAGCAGACACGGAGCAATGGTTTCAAACTACAAGAAAGAAGATTCCACCTAAACATTAGGAAGAACTTCCTGACAGTAAGAGCTGTTTGACAGTGGAACTTGCTGCCAAGGAGTGTGGTGGAGTCTCCTTCTTTGGAGGTCTTTAAGCAGAGGCTTGATAGCCATCTGTCAGGAATGCTTTGATGGTGTTGGACTGGGGGTTGGACTGGATGGCCCTTGTGGTCTCTTCCAACTCTATGATTCTATGAAATGACATTAAAATAACTCATTTGGCCATTTCACTTTTACATGGTGCACCATATTAAAAGAAAGAGCCTGGCTGCTTATACTCTTTTTTCATTTTTTTTACTACTTGCCATTCTTCCTGGATGACAAAGCAACCCCCTGTGCCAATATAAACAGGAGGACAATCAATCTCCTATCCTATGCCTAGCAGTATTGTTGTTTGTGTGTGTTTTATAAAGAGTGTGCTAGCATGTTACCCACCCCCCCTCCCCACAGTGCCACATTGGGCTAGTAATGGGCTAGAAAATAAATATCTAAAAATACTTTGTCCTTTATACCTTTTCTTTAAACTTTTCTTTAACTGAAGTAGTCAAAGAACACAAAAGGTGGCAATAATGGATTTGCCCCTCTTAACAATGCTCATTTTGACAGAAAAATATCAGCATGCGGTAGCTTTTTCATGCAACTCTCCTATGTCAATGCTTTCTTGTGAATGTTCTCCCCAAGTGGTCAGATTTATAATTAATGATGTCCTGAGGAGCTGGAATGATGAAAGAAACCCTAGACTAGGACTTGGTTAAATATTGATCTAACCACACGAGGTGCATTGGCAAGATGACTTTGTGTGGAAGAATGACATGGAAAAGCTACCAACTGGTGACCCTTTCCATATAACAAAACACAATGCTGCTACAACAAAAGGACAAAAGGGAGAAGTAGTAAAAGCAGCAACATCAACGATAAAGCAGAGAGGGAACAGATTATAAAACTGAAAAGCGGTCAGGGGCCATAAATCCAGCTGAAAGAACCCTGAGCAAATAAAAATGCCATGACCTGGTGCCAAAAAGATTGTAATGTCAGTGCCAGTCAAATTCCCAGAGGGCAGTCCAAAGATCAGCCTGTCCTGAACTGGATATGAATGCCATCTAATGGCTCACATCTGTATTCTGGCCGTACGTAAGTGATATCTCTTCTCTAACCTTAGCTCCTCTTTCCATATCCATTTTTAATAGTTTAATTTTGCATTTTCAATTTTGCATACAACAACAGAACAAACAAACACAATAGAAACATGATATCTCCTTTGACTCCCACCCACCCACCTTTGTGGAACCTCATGTAATACTTTCCCCTTTGCATCTCCTCCATAACTCCAATTGTTATAAATCATTCCGCCAAACCATAATTCAAATTTTTGCTACAAGTTTTCTGCCAAACCAATTAATGAATGAAATTGTTTACAATCATTTTTCAAATACATTATAAACTTCCCCCATTCTTTATTGAAATTTGATTCTTCCTGGTTTCCGATTCTTCCTGAAAGTTTTGCCGTTTCAGCATAGTTTATCAGTTTTATCTGCCACTCATCCTTGGCCGAATTGCATCTTCTTTGCATCGTCTCTGGGCTAGCAAAATCCCAGCAGCCATGGTCACGCACTTAAACAATTTCTTCTGGTCTTTCGGAATCTCCACACCTAAAACTCCTAAAAGAAAAGCTTCTGGTTTCTTAGAAAAGGTTATTTTCAACATTCCTCCCCCCCCCCAACTCATTATATATTATTTCCCAGAAAGCTTTTATCACCTTACATGACCACCACATATGACAAAAGGTGCCCTCTTTCTCTCAACAATTTGAGAACATTATAGAATTTGATTTATACATTTTGGCTACTTTGCTAGTAAACTTTCATTTTGCAGTTTTAGTTTGTTAGCCTGATGGCAGGGTCATCTGTCTCTGTGTCTGTCTGTCTGTCTGTCTGTCTGTCTGTCTGTCTGTCTGTCTGTCTCCCTTCTCTCTCCTTTGATGCAAACCACTTTGTATAAAGATAAATCATACTATAAAGGAAAGCTTGGGAACCACCAAAGAAAAGGCCTTCTCCTTTGTGCATTCCAGTTGCACATTCCTTTCTAGTTGGCATTTCTTGGAGAAGGACATCTTCTGAAGAATTTAATGCAAGGGTGGAGTGATAAGAAAGAGCTTAGCTGTCCAGTTACAGGATTGCTATTTGGAAGCCAGCTAGTCCTGGTACTATAGCACAATATGTTTCCTTTCATTAATTCAGTGAGCGTTCCCTCCCTTAATTCACAGCAAGTAAATGAGATTGGGGATGGGGAGAATTTTTAGTGTGTTTTAAAGCAGTTTTTAGAAAAACGCATCCATCCATCTCACATGGCTCAAGAGGTTTCTGTCCTCCCTTCACCCTCTGCTATATTCTTAAAAGTGCAGATGAATAACCTGCAGACAGAACAGAAATAAAACAAAACAACTTGGCCCTGTTCCCAACAGTATAAATTGTCTCACGGCTTTGTGCTAAGTGTGGTGACATCAATGCACCAAAACCAGAAAGCCACAAATGGAAAATCTCTCGAGGTTTCCTCCCGTTTTCCTTTTTTGTAAAACTACTGCAGGAACAAGAAACAATTGTTATCTTCCTCAAGCTCAGTGCAACTGACTTCCATTTGAAGAGAAAGGTTTCACAACTGAAAATTCCATTCACGGCATAGTTTTGGCTGTGCTGCTTACCCCAAACTTAGTTCAACGGTATAGTTTATCTTTCTTATAAAAGGAGAGACATTCCTCCTTACTACAATATTTAAATGAAGGCTGTGTACGCACTATACTCTTAAATAATATTATAAGCACATTCTTTCCCTTGAGGAATTCTGGTCATGATAGTTCACCCCTCACAGAGTTTTAATTGCCATATATGTAGTGTTCCAAACTTTAGCTGACTGTATGTCAGCCAGGGGCAGGAGATAGCAGATACCATAATCCTCCCCCCTTATCCCCCCCTCCAGCGTAATCATGAAAAGGACTATTGACTTGCCGAAGAATTTATAAAAAGGCAACCACTTATGTCAGCCATAAGAAAGGCATTTCAGCTTGACATATATATATTTCATCTCTTGTTTAGTAGAGGAATCAACAGCACATGGTGGCCCACAGTGAATCATGTTTTGTCATTTTAGGCCAGTAATATGATAAATTACTTGCTGAAACGAGGGGGAAATGAAGGTGATTGCTGGTTGAACATTAGGCAGCATGGTCCAGGGGCTGCTGGTTCTGCAGGCAAAGCTGAAAGTGTGAACTAAGTAACCCTCTTGGAAGTTCTGAAAGCTATTAATATTTCTGAATTTCCAGAAGGCCTCCAAGCATAGGTTAAAATACTAAAGGGATGTCTGGCTTTTTTTTCTTTAAGATACATTTTCCACGTTTTAATATATTTCCAAACACTGTGATGTTGTGGATAGAAAAAGTGCATTGACCATGGTTGACTTTCACTTCGTTCTAAACAGGACAACAGTCTGACACCTCTGTCCCTTTGGCCTCTTTTTTCAAGAATGCTGAAAACAAGCTTTGAGCTATTAAGCATTTCTTCATCTTCCTATGACTGTGATTCTGTTATTGTTGCAGAGGGCCAGACAGGATGCAAAATTGTTCAGACACTGAGGCAATTCAAATGCTAGACAAACACAGTTTCTGGGTACATATACACATACAAAAGCAAACATTGATATTCTCAGTCACATTGGACTCATCTAGACTGGTAAAGAAAAAGTGATTTATATGTGTTGTATATGCGATATAACATTGTGCCACCAGATGGTGATGTGGAGTCCTGTTTTTCTCTACCTGTTTTCCGTGTTTAAATTTATGTTTTAAACTGAAACGCTTCTTCGATGTGTCTAAATCCAACCACCATGACCCAGACACCATTTATTCCAAGGGTGTTCTCTTCATTCATTCATTCATTCATTCATTCATTCATTATTTGTTGTTTAGACGTCTTAGTTGTGTTTGACTCTCCGTGACCCCATGAACCAGGGCATGCCTTGGAAACTCTCACTTTCTTCTCAAAGCTTCTCCCTTTTTTTATGTCCATTGAGTTTTCTTGGCAAAATACTGGAGTGGTTTGCCAGTTCCTTCTCTAGGTGGATCACGTTTAGTCTAAACTCTCGGCTATGACCTGTCTGTCTTGGGTGGCCCTGCACGGCATAGCTCATAGCTTCTTGGAGTTATTCAAGCCCCTTTGCCACGACAAGGCAGTGATCCATGAAGGGGATTCATTATTTACAAAACACCTAATAACATAGGCTTCTAGGTTACAACAAACTGACAACAGAGAAATAAAACAGAAATCAAATAATACATTATACAGTGGTACCTCGGTTTATGAACACAATTGGTTCTGGAAGTCTGTTCATAAACTGAAGCGTTCATAAACTGAAGCGAACTTTCCCATTGAAAGTAATGGAAAGTGGATTAATCTGTTCCAGATGGTCTGCGGAGTACTTAAACTGAACTGTTCATAAACTGAAGCGAACTTTCCCATTGAAAGTAATGGAAAGTGGATTAATCCGTTCTAGACGGGTCCGCGGCGTTTGTAAACTGAAAATTCATAAACCAAGGTGTTCATAAACCAAGGTTCCACTGTAATTACTGAATGAGGTAAAAAATAGAGCACCAGCACCCCCTCCCCCCAAAAAAGCATAAAAGGTGCAGCTTTTTAATAACCCCCATGGGGGTAAAAATGAAGTGATTAAAAATGCTGTCAGAGCAGAGACTAAAATAATAACCCCAATGATCGTCATTTCTTCTTCTTCTTCTTCTTCTTCTTCTTCTTCTTCTTCTTCTTCTTCTTCTTCTTCTTCTTCTTCTTCTTCTTCTCCTCCTCCTCCTCCTCCTCCTCCTCCTCCTCCTCCTCCTCCTCCTCCTCCTCCTCCTCTTTCTTCTTCGTAACATAACCAGAGAGAGACAGAAATTGGAATGAGAAACAATCACAAGCAACATGTACGTAGATAAGTATGGGGAGGGGAGTCAGATTTAAATAGGCAATGAAAAAGCCAAAGCAAAAAAAAAATAGCCCACCTACAGAGCATGTCATTGGCCCAGCTAGCAAACCCAGAAACTACCAGACACTTATAAGCACTGAGCGGAATGCAGTAAGATTGGTATGTCATACTGTATACATGGATTCAATAATGTTTAGTGAAGGGATTCCAAGCCAAGTAATTTATTGATGTGAGATGATTGAAGAAAGCCTGTCATTGCAGTATGTGCCCTGTCCCCTGTGTGTGTGTGTGTGTGTGTGTGTGTGTGTGTGTGTGTGTGAGAGAGAGAGAGAGAGAGAGAGAGAGAGAGAGAGAGAGAGAGAGAGAGAGAGAGTACTACAGTACTGCAGTATGGCACAGTCTTTAATTACTGCATTCCATGCATTAGCGTTTAACAGAACTCTTGCCAGCTTTCAGCGCTGGGCATTGAACAATGAACAAAGCAGCTGTCTAATCTGACTTTTCTTTTTTTCCCCATTTGACAATGTGAACTTCCTTCCCCCGTTTTTTCAGGGATGTGCCACCTTGCCCATGCCCCTCACGGATACGATGCAGTGTAGAGTCACATACATCTCTATTGGATTTGCTGACTTCCAAAATATTTGATCTCATCACCTCCCACCCTTTAGCTTTGATTTTTTTAAAAAACGAAAACCTCAGCACCCACTGCCTTTAGAAATGTGAGCAGCTTGTAAGAATGATCCATGCAGAAAAATGTCCCTGTTGTTGTTCTCCCTTCCCCGTCTCTGCCTGGTCAGTTCGTTTCAGCAAGGAGACCCACGGATCCTAAGAGAGTTGCTGAGCTGTGTCTGTTAAAAGAAATGTGATGGCAGGTGCAAAATGATAAGGATTTGGACAAGCATGCAACACATTATGCAGCTGCAGCTGCCAACACTACCTTCAAGTCTATCAGTGAAGTACAACACGGACTACAGGAAAAAAAAACATTCACGGAGTGAAGAAATTTGATTAAACAAGCAATGCAGGCACTTTGGCCTGAAGAGAATAGGTATTAGCTGAGGATAAGGTTGCCAGGTGTCCACTATTTGAGTGGACAGTCCGCTTTTTTCACATTATGTAAACTATTTCCCCCCCACACAAAATAGTGGACATTTTTTTTATTCAAAAGCTTTATGATGAAATGGTACGTAATCTAAAGCTGTACAGTCTAAGAGAATAAGGATAGGAGAATCACATTTTGTCTTTTTTTTCATAAGTAAGAATGAGACAAAGATAGAATATCCATTGAACTCGATTCTCCAAAAAAAAAAAAAAAAAGTAATAATACTCAATTGTTTCACAAGACATTTAAACAAAAATGGGGGGGGGGAGGCGCCTCTTGCTGGAGTTCTGCCCCGCCTGTTCCTGACTCGTGGGGAGAACAAAGGGGAGAGGTGTGAAAGAAAAAGATGCCTCTTCCTGTTCCTGATGCGCAGGAGCAGCAGCAAACCAGCTACCGGTAGAGGCGCAAGGGGGGGTGGCGGGCTTGGAGGAGACTTGCCCGACGACCTGAGGGAGCAAGATCCTTGCCCCAAGGATTGCCTCCCTAATACAGGAACGGTAAGAAGGAACCCCTGTTGGGAACTTGGGTAGCTTTGCCCCAAGGATCCCTAAGAAGCACAGAAGCATAGAATTGTAGAGTTGTTGGAAGGGACCATGAGGATCATCTAGTCCAACCCCCCTGCAATGCAGGAATCGAAGATTCTACATCAATAAAAAATCAGCTGTGTCGAGTTCTTAGTGATAACGAATTGGAAATAAATAATGTTTCAGCTTACTCAGCAGATAATGCATCGGTCAATTATGGAGTAAACAAATCTGTTTACCAAAAATTATTGCTGGAAAATGACAACATTGTAGCTGCTCATTGCAATAATCACATTTTACACAACAGCGCAAAAAAAAATGCATTAAAGCAGTTATCTTTTGATATTGAAAATGTAGTGCTGAAGGTTTTTGCCGAATTTTCGAATTCTGTGAAGAAACGAGAAGAGTTGAAATCAATTTTGAGTTTTGCGAGTCAGAATTCCATGAAGTTTTGCGCCATGTTTCAACACGTTGGTTAAATTTGTTTAAAGCAGTTGAAAGACTACTTTTAAACTGGATACCTCTAAAATCGTATTTTATTTCTCTTGGATCTGATGAGTGCCATAAGGTTAATCTGGACTTCTGGCGCTGCGGACATTTTGGAAATGGGCACAGCGGCATCAGAAGTCGCTTCTACACATGTCCGGAAGTGCGTACAATCGACTTCTGGCACTGCGGAAATTTTGGAAAGGGGCACAGCGGTATCGGAAGTCGCTTCTACGCATGTCCGGAAGTGCTGCTTCTACGCATGTCCTTCGGCCTGCTCAGGGTTTATCTTGCCAGGGACAGATCATTTGCCTGAGAAGCAGCTTTGTCATGCTGGCCACATGACCCGGAAGCTGTCTGCGGACAAACGCCGGCTTCCTTGGCCTATAGAGCGAGATGAGCGCCGCAACCCCAGAGTCGGACACGACTGGACCTGATGGTCAGGGGGCCCTTTACCTTTACCTTTACCATCAGTTCGAAGTGAACATTGTATATTTTTTAATATTTCTCAACGTTGTACTGAAATTAAAGAATTATTCCTTAAACACAAAGAATTGATCAAAGCTGCGCAGTCAAATAAAAAATACACACGGCAGCAAAGTAAAATGTAATTTAATATTTTACATATTATTATGATATATTTGATGTTTTGAATTTTAAGTAAAGTTTTGAAGTGATTATTCTAATACGTGTTAAAATGTTTGTAAGAAAATATATAATTTAATTTAATTTAATTTAGCACCACCACCCCACCACCCCGTTTGTCCGCTATTTTTTGGAAGCAGACCTGGCAACCCTAGCTGAGGAGATAAATAGAGACGATAAAAAATCGGAATGCCCATTAAATGAAGAAAGAAGTCTGTAATCCTTTGGGAGAAATATACTTTTCCAGAATGGAGGAGCTCTTTATGAATGAAAAATAATAATTTTATGGGTCAATTTGCTCAACTCTTTCCACTCACCATCCAGCCTAAATGGGACTAAACATGGCTTGGATTCTGCTGCAATCATGTCATCCATATTGGAGCCAATGCAAGTGGTTTTTATCTGCCAAGTGCTGAGCAAATTCATCACAGTGGGCAATGAGTTCCAAGACCTAGTGCACAGGATTAGATTATAAATTTCCCTTTGCTGCTTGGAAAGGCTGTACTGGGCAGCCTGACACAGATGAAATCGGGGCAGCAAAGTCAGATTTCTCTGCTACTTACTCTATAATCACCATGCTCTGTTTTCCATAGGAGTTGACCCAAATGTTCTGCACTCAAGTCATTATCCAGAGATTTTTAACTAACACTCTGTAAATGCTAGGTGCTGAGAGAGAGAAATACAGATAACACACTGGAGTAATTTATGTCCCCAATCCATGAGTTCTTCTGGGCCCTCAAGTGAAGAATCAATTGCTGGCAGGCGATACTCCCAGAGCCTTCTGGGAACATCCTTGATCAATTTATACCTGAGGGCAGATACTGTTTGCTGCTTCAAATCTATGTAAATGATTGCTACCCATCCTTTACCAAGGAATAATCTGACCATAGTTCAGTGACGGACCCTCTTTGTTGTGAACTTCCTTGAACCATCCCACATTGTTCAGGGGCCCCCACTGACACCCAGGAGAAGTTTTCCATCAGTGAAGGAAGGCAGCATGTTAGAAGGAGAGAGAACACATTCCTTCCAAGGTTAGTTAAAGGTAAAGGAACCCCAGATCGTTAGGACCAGTCACAGATGACTCTGAGGTTGCGGCACTCATCTCACTCTATAGGCTGAGGGAGCCGGCATTTGTCTGCAGACAGCTTCCGGGTCATGTGGCCAGCATGACTAAGCCGCTTCTGGCAAAACCAGAGCAGCACACAGAAATGCTGTTTACCTTCCCGCCGGAGCGGTACCTATTTATCCACTTGCGCTTGACGTGCTTTTGAACTGCTAGGTGGGCAGGAGCTGGGACCGAACAACAGGAGCTCACCCTGTCACGGGGATTCGAGCCGCTGATTTTCTGATCAGCAAGCCCTAGGCTCTGTGGTTTAGACCACAGCGCCACCCGCTTCCCGCTTCCATGATTAGTTAGTTAATAGTTATTCTTTAGGGTGTGATAAAACACTTTGTTGTTTTAGCTTCTATGAACATATTAAAGTTAACTTATTTCAGGATCCATCCAAGCACTGTTTTGTTGGCTGTGTTGCAACTTACAGGAAATACTGAATATACTGAACATTGTTCTATGAGTGCTTGAAAGCTTTAAGTCGCTTGAAATGTAGGTTTAAGATTTTTTGCTTTCCACCGGTATAATTGTCGCACCATCACTCCTGCTCAGGGCGAGAACGCACTCTCCATTCATTTATAATATCCTGGGAAACTAAGGCTTTAAAAAGAAAATCCATACTATTTTTTCATGATTCTTTTCAATGCAAGTAATTTTAGCTGAGGAGCTAATATAAAATGTCCTATTACAGCCCTGTATACTAGAATCTGCTTAATTGGCACACCCTAGTGGAAAAAGAATGTGCCAATTAAATGATCATCCCAATTATCAGAGACTCGCGGGAATACATTGTTCTGGCAAGGTTTATAATCGCTTTCATTTTATGGATTGCCTTAAAACGAGGCAACGGTATCAAGCTTCACATCTTAATTATCCAACCTGAGTGATATTTCTACATTGATTTAATAGACATACAGGCAGTTTGCCTCTTCCATGACAAAATAGGAAACAATTCCCCAGACAATCTATCAACTCTCGTATTTGAGACAAGAGCAGAGTTTGTTCAATATGAGGTCCCATACCAAGTTGGATGTAGGGCAAGGAAAACAGTTAATGGACTATGATCTAGTCAGGCATGTCACATATTTCTGGAGACTTTACTTTTATACGTCTATTAGAAATCATTTTAGAGTGATGCAACACATACATGCGCAGACACATACACAATAACATATTGCATTACATAGGTTAGACCCGCAGGTAAACACGTATGTAGACAGACTGATGCAGCTCAATAATTTTAGTCGATGGACGTAGTTTTTCAGCCCCCCCCCCAGCTTTTAGGCAATGTGCATTATTTCAATTGTGAGAAGCACACAAACATTTCCCTCTCTCCTCCCACCCCAATTAATACTTTACAACTGCTACATAAGCACATTACTGATTAACTCTTCAAGTCAACAGAAAAACAGTATGGCAACCCTGATCACATATATTTTAAGATAAAAATAAATAAAGTAAGCATCTGTAACCATACGGTAGCATGGATCATGGTATTCCTTGTGTGGTGCTGAATTGCAATTATGCAACCTAATTATTATTATTATTATTATTATTATTATTATTATTATTATTATTATTATTTTATTTGTACCCCGCCCATCTGGCTGAGTCTCCCCAGTCACTCTGGGCAGCTCCCAATCGAATATTAAAACAATACAGCATTAAATAATAACCTAAGGAAAGACCCTCTCTACAAGCTTAGAGACAATTATATTATTATTGTATCACATATCAATGTTAAATGTGAACATTCCTCTTTACCACCGCCTCCCTTTAATTCTTCACCACTGCATTCCTGATTTATTAGAGGGGGCGGGGTAGACAACAAAACAGCCTAGCAACCTGATAATATATTTGTAAATAAAATCTAAAATGAGCACATACATTGGTTTCCTCCGGGATAATACATTGTGTGAGTGGGACTGAATTGCCCTAGGGCAAAGCAAACATTTCCTGCCCCTTTCCCATACTTTGACTGCAGCACTTGATGCCTTGCAGGGGGAAAACAAATGAACAGGTTGCCAGCTATGATAAAAGAACGAAAAATACTCATGAGAACGTGCAGGTTCACCTATTAAGCTCACTTAATTTGTCACTTGAATATGAAACAAGCCGCCATCACACACAGAGGGGGTATCTCCCTTTCCTAATCCCACCAACAAAGAAAAAGAAAAGAAAGAGAGCAAAATGAGGAGAAAAGGGAAGATTTTGAAGCATTATTGCACCACTCCCTCCTCACAAGGTCCATCTCTGCTCTTCAGGTGGCTGTGTGAACAGGGGTGGAGGAGTAAGTCGGATACATACTGGGGGTGGGGTGGGGTGGGGGGCTACTGGAAGCCTACAGTGACTTCCTGTAATAAATAAGATTGTGATGCTCAAACATGTGAATATTTTTTTTCCTGATTCCTCTCCTTTTTTTCTTAACAATGGGAAGCTGTAATCTGTATCAGTAGTTCACATATCTTTTCCCTTACATGAGGGGATAATTTTGACTTCTCTCTCTTTTTCTCAGTTATGGATTCAGGGCAGGCAAAAGCAAGCACTTATCCATACAGTGTGTTATGGATTTGTGGAATTTGCTGCCACAAGCTGGCTAGCTTCCCTGTTTAGGGAAGTTTTTAATGTGTGACATTTTAATGTATTTTAATCTTTGTTGGAAGCCGCCCAAAGTGGCTGGGGAAACCCAGCCGGATGGGTGGGGTACAAACAATAAATTATTATTATTATTATTGACATAGCCTATATTCCTAACCCCATTTACCTGGGAGTAACACCCCCCCCCCCATATATATATATATATCCCACTCTTCCTCCCAAAAGAGCCCAAGGCAATAAACACATCTGCAATTAAAAAAACTAAAAATAAAATGAAAACATTTTAAAACATTTTTAAAGCGCCTAAAATATCTAAAAAACAATATTATATCTACAACCAATTTAAGAACAAATGCAGGTCCACCAAAACAGAAAGGGTTTCACTAGGTGACGAAAGGAGTACTGTCATGGAAACTTGCCTAATGTCAAGGAGTTTCAAAACACAGGTTCTGCTGCACTAAATGAATGACTTTTTCGAATTGCAGAATGGATATTGCATGGCACTGGTAGAAGCGCAAGTTCTGCAGATTGAAGCGATCAAGTTGGAAAGTATGGGGGAAGGTGATCTCTTCATGCAGTGAGACTTATTTCTACCATTTGATCATAGATTCATAGAGCTGGAAGGGGCATGGTGAGTAAAATAGTTAAGTAAAATAGGTCATTTAATGGCTACTAGTCATTATAGCTGTCGAGAACCTCCAAGTTTAAAGGCATTAGCAGCTGATGAGGGAGTACTGTTTCTTTCATTTGAAAACTTCCTGGAAGCATTTGTCTGTTGATCCTGGTCGATAGGACAAGAAGGACCTATGTACTGATGAGCTTCTGAGGTCAAATTCTTACTAAGGGTGTTTGAGGAATTTGTGGGTACTGATGTAACTTAAACTGACCGAGGCCTTCAACAATAACAGGAGGATCGGAGCATAATTATTCATTAGATTTTGCAGTTATCCAAAATTTGTGGGTCAGTTCTCAACTAAAAAAAAATGCACTGAGCTGCATATTAAAAATATGTACTACAATATCAAATGTGTTCCAGAAATGTGTATTTTGTGAGAGAAAAAAATATGTTCTCTCTCACACACATTTTCATGCAATTTTCTTTTCTTTTTCTTTTTTTGGAATACAGATCAATAGGGCACCAGATTTAGGGAACAGATTTATGAATGAATCCATGTGAAATTGACATGGTCTGGAAACAGACTAATCCATCCATCTCTAACTCAGACTTGCAGTTGCCCCACAATATCATATTGGAAACATTAGGCTGCTTTTCACGAGCCTTTGAGTACCATGATGCCTGTTACTTGAATGCTTGCGGATTATCTTGTTCACTATTTCAGAATTTGGAGGGAGAGAGGTATCTTGTAGTACAAACGCTGTGGTCTAGAGACAGACCCGGATTCTAATTTTTGCTCACCTATTTGCTTGCCAGGTAGCCTTTGGGCAAATCATTTCCTTTCTGCCTCATTTCCCTCTATTTCAAATGGGAATAATTAATGGCTACCCTCAAGGAGTCATTAGGAGGATAAATGAGATAAAGAAACATTCCAGGAGATCAAAAGGACAATAATTTAATATTTTACATTTCCTGTCTCCCCTCTGGGGTAAGGAGCGGGGGCAGAGAGCAAGAAGGGAAAAGGAGCAAAAGGAAATGAAGATGCCATCCTTTCTTTCAATAGGATCTGCTCTATTTTTCAGTTTACTACACAGCGAAATGAGACTGCCTTGCCTCTGTTATCTTTCCTTAATACGGGTTTGATCTCCATCTTTCAAGAGAAAGTTCAGTTAAAAACTCTGTGTCAAGCTAACCCAAGAATGAACTGGCTTGACCTCTGTTCATAGGAGCTGCGTGCAATTTTTCTTTTCAACGTGGGACAATGTGCTCTTTTAATCTCTCTCTCTCTCCCCCCTCCACTTTTTTTCTTTCTTTTTTTTTTAAAAAAAATAATCTTCCTGAAGTGCTACCTCTAGCTCCTATTTGTAACATTATCTTCACACAACCTCTGCTGGAATTCAGTATGGTATCTGTTAAATACAGTCCCTGAAATTTTCATTTCCCTTTTCTCTCCAGGTATCAGAATCTAGTTAAGTAGTCTATTACAAGAGTTTTGCTCTCATGGTAAGTTTCATGGCTTTCATGACTCTGAAGAGGGAAATTTTTTTGAGTGTGGTGAATGGAGGAATTAGATGAGCAACTCCTATTATTGTTAATAGGAATCATGGTGCCGTATCCCACATTGAAAACCTATCCTTTGATGTCTAGGTCATGCTTCAAGGCATGACTAGGCTCTAAAATGTTATAATTGACAGGAGAAATGGAAAAGAGCAGATTGATGACTTCTTAAATCCAAGATACGGTGCTTTTGATTGACTTCCTAAGAGCAGGCAAGCTGCCGAAAGGGAGAGACAATTAGATGCAGCGTGGGGAAGAATCTTATAAAGGTATTGGAAATATCTGATTTCTAGGCAAAAAAAAAATTTTTTTTGGGGGGGGGAGGCACTACAAATGTTTCCTTCAAATATTTTCACACTATTTAGATGAGCCATCTACCCATGTTTTTTTGTTTTTGTTTTAAAAAGCTGTTGATTACTTCTTTCCAAGGAAGCCTCTGTTAAAGTGGAACAGGTAAAAGTCATCAATGATGTGTCAAAGGCTTTCATCTTTAATAAGATTTCTACTTTCTGGGTGGGGGCTTTCTCTTCTAAGAGGAATGCCACCTGCTTGCTGAAGTTCTGTGCACATCAGACTTTTCCAAGCCATATCACAAATGCTGCTTAATAATAATTGGTGCACACACACACACACACACACACAGAGAGAGAGAGAGAGAGAGAGAGAGAGAGAGAGAGAGAGAGAGAGAGAGAGAGACTTCAAACCCAAATTTGCAGTGTAAATGCATTCCCTTTGGACCCAATCCTAGTGAAGCCAAATACCATATTTCCATTGATTTTTAATGGTACAGGATGGCATTTCTGAACAAATATATTCCAAATTGGGTGCAAATCACTTTCCATTTTAATGAAATTGGCTTCAGCTACAGTCAAGATGAACTGTAGTTATGCAATCACTGATCACTATTTGAGAGATAATACCAGAGGTAAGTGTTGGAGTGAAATTGGGCCACAGCCTAAGAACATATGAACAGCCCTGATATACCAGAGCAACTATCCAGTCCAGCATTCTGTTCAGTGACCAATGAGATATCCATGTGAAGCTCCCAAGCAGGATGTGACTCTACTACAAGACTTTTCTTTTCATGCTTCCCAAAGGCAAACTAGAGGTAGTGCAAGCGTCATGTCTCATTGATGGCTTTATCCTCGTTGAGTTTGTCTAATTCCCTATTAAAGTAATTTAAGTTGGTGGCCATCACTACATCTTATGCTAGTGAATTACAGGTATGTAGTTTAGTAATGCAGTCCTGGATCTGTCACTATTCAGCATCATTGGGGAATTAAACACAACTTAACTGAGGATCTGTTGACATAACTGAAACCAAGGAGTGAAGGTTGACAGATATCCTAAGCATAGTGTTGGACCACAAGTCCCATCAGCTCCAGTCAGAACGGTTAATGGTCAGGGACATGAGAATTGTAATCCAAAACATTAGGGTGGGACCAAATTGCATTAGATAATCTACAGAGGCCTTCCTCTGGGTGGCCTGTCAACCTGAAACATGGAAGGTGACCAGGTTGTAGAATTCTATGGAATGATCTTTCTAGGAAGAAAGACCCAGTGCAACATTATTGCCTCTTAGGTGCCAGGCAAAAAACTTGTTTATTTTCCCTGACCAGTTAACTTCATTTTAACCTCATTATGTTCTTATGATGAATACTTTCAGTTCCACGAAGGAAGATCAGGCTAGAAATGCAAAATAATAAAATAAATCAATGCCAATGCACGTTCATGTCATTATGTACAGTCATAGCCCATGGTTTTAAATAAAAGTATTGATTGGTTAAATTATGTTTTCTGATTATGTTGTGTTAAGGTTTATTTCATTTTTCAGGAGCATTCAATGTCTCTTGAGCAGTGGTTTTTCTGGTCTGCAGTTATGTCTACAATTTATGTTAGCATTGCTTGTTCTTGCCATGTTGAGGACTACAAGTGATTTATTTGGATTTGCAATACAACACAAAATATATCTAACTCAGAAATCCTCCCTGCTTGTCTTTATAATTCATCCACCTACTCAGCCAGTAGTAGACAATGCTTTAACTATTTGATTAATGGAAAGAAAAAAAGAAAGTTCTATTTTAATCAGACTATATCTTTGGACTTTCTCTTGCAAAACTTTATTTTCTTTCTTTTTTATGTATGCTGTGTTCTGTAGATATTTGCATTATATACTTACATATTTATTTATACCCTACCTTTTACCCTGATATAAAACAAGACTTTAAAAAACATAGAAAAAACAATTATTTATTAACAATTAAACATTAACAGAAGTAAATCTATATATCTATATAGAAATTCACATTAAATTGTTGATGACTTTAAAAATGAATAAAACCAAGTACTGAAATTTGGAAAAATTAGAACCTGAGAACAACCAAAGTTGACATAGTTGCCCATCCCTACGCACTGGTGATCTTTCTTTCTAATATATTTATGCCTAACCCAACAATAAATCGGGTCCTCCCTAACAAGAGGAGACGTGTTGCAGTGGGACCTGGCAACCAGACCCTGTGTTGTGGGTGGGAACATTGGAGCGGCCACAACCTATTGGTGTTCCCTCAATCTTGGGAGCAATTGGGCTTGAGGGATGGCAGTCAAAGTGATCGAGGCACCACTATTTAACCACTGCACATATCACTGAGCTTTCTCTTTCAGGCTCAGTGCATCAGAACACCCACCCACCTCTCCCTATATTTAGGGCTTGCGCTTGACCTTGCTATGCCATTGTGTGTCGCCTGTCATTGGGACAGGGGCATGGCAGGAATGGCTGATTGGCTGGTGCCACTTGGGTTTCGCCTGCCACGTAGCAAATCGTCACAACTTGTAAGGTTGCGGATAGGCTCTGGTTTAGGTGGATAGGGGTGGCAGGATGCCTAGCCATCCCTATGTGTTGGGTATTCCTTTTAGAAGGAATCCACGGACTCATGGTTGGTCTTCCCTGTGCAGGGTTGTGCCCTGAGCCTGAGTCCAGGGGACATCTGGATGGAAGCCTAGCAGACGCCCCTGCTTGCCACTGTCCCAGGTGTTCACCCGAGGCTGACTTATTGTTGCTGCCCACAGTCAGCGCTACCTGCAGGGCTGCAGGTAGCTGCTCGAACCAGAGCCTATGCAACCACTCACTTGATTGTAATCAATAAAGTTGTGGCCTGAATTCTGCCAAAAACCAAAGCAAAAATTTGAGTCTTGTCTGAATTTATTTCTGGGGGTGGTTAAAGGGTCTCCACACGAAACCAACATGTTACCTTCCAGATGTTATTGGACTATTGTTCCCATCAGACTCACCCAGCAAGGTCAGAGCAGCGGTGTGGGTTGCGCCATTCACCTGACTTCCCTCTGGCAGCATCACTGCTGCATAGTGGTACAGAGGGAGGTTGTGGTGGTACAGTGGTGCCAAGTTTGGTGTGGTGCCCAGAGCTCATAGCTGCTTGGCTCCCCACCTCCATTTTAGTATGCAGCAGTGATGCAGCCGAAAGGAGGCCTGGTGCATAGCAGTCCAAAAGCTTCTGGAGAGAATCACATTGGCTACCTCTAGCCCAGTGATCCTCAACCTTGGGCCTCCAGATGTTTTTGGCCTACAACTCCCATGATCCCTAGCTAGCAGGACCAGTGGTCAGGGATGATGGGAATTGTAGTCTCAAAACATCTGGAGGCCCAAGGTTGAGGACCACTGCTCTAGCCTATTTAGTATATTAGATCAAATTCCTCCCTCCTCCTTAAGACAACAAATTAATTTTACAGGGGATTATAAACAATCTATTTTTTTTTAAAAAAAACGAACAACCCGGTAATGTTCCTAGTGTTTGCTGTATCCATAGCATGCAAGGAAGTTGCTCTGTTTTTAGGCTAAAGGAAGTGTGGACCGATTAGTTAATCAGCTGCACTCCAGCACCTACATAATGCTTTGAATAGAATATTTATGTCATAAGTGTTCCAGAAAGACCAGCCTGCTGTACATCATTGCCACCATAAATTATTGAAAATCTCAGCAACATTTTTTTCTCCCATTGATAAACAAGCTTATACTCTGAATATTAAGATGAATTCCAGATCCAGCTTATTTGTTTCCCACTTTGGCATGTTTTGTTCTTTTGTGCTCTGAGAAATGTCAGCATCTATTTGAATGCCACCCTATTCATTTGTTTATGGGGATTAATCTGTACCCTGTCTATTCAAAGGCGCAGGCTATGTGGACCAAATCTACCTCCCATTCTCATGACTGTACACAAGAATGACTCATTTGCTTTAACTTAAATCAGTCATTTCCCCTCCCCTCCCCACTGGCTCCCCACTCCCCAAATACATGATGATTTGGCCCTTTCTTTGCTTATAGGGTATGCTTCCATCATTGACTTAAATCATCCGAAAATGAAACAATTAGTTTACCATTTAGTATAGTGTTTTTTCAGTAAGGGCCAAAGCTTAGTTGCAGGGCACCTTATGAGTTATTTATGGGCATACTGGTCACCACATTGGCAAACCCTGTTTTAACTTATCCCATCCCCTCCAACATTTCTCCAATGAAAATAGGGATGCCCTCTTCCATAACAACAACAACAACAACAACAACAACAACAACAACAACAACAACATGTTATTATTTATATTCTTCCCATCTGACTGAGTTGCCCTAGCCAATCTGGGCAGCTTCTAACATATATAAAAACATTAAACATTATAAAAAAAAACTTCCCTATACAGGGCTGCCTTCAGATGTCTTCTAAATGTTGTATAGTTCCTTATCTCCTTGGCTCAGGGGTTGCATAACTCCATACCCTCCAACATTTCTTTGATGAAAATAGGGAAGGAAAAGCAGGATGTTCTGTGGTCAAATCAGAAACTGGGATGGCTTCTGTAAATCTGAGACTTTCCCTTGGGGGGCGGGGGCGGGGTCTGCTATCCCAGTCATCAAATCAGCTTTAGTTTCCAAAGCCCCCCCTAGACCCCAAAACATGGGCAGTTCACAGGAGGCTCCAACTGACTTCTCAGATGTCCCTGCCCAATGCAAAAATATACAAAGCATGGATTGCCCCTAACACAGAATGTCAGGATGTCCTCCCCTTTTATAGCCTGAGTATTTCTTTCCAATCTGCTGCCTGTCTCAGTAAATGTGACAAAACCATCTACCAGTCCAGGAAAGGGTCAAGCAGGATGGAGAATCTTGTCCTACCACTTTGCACAGCAGATCTACCCTTGTCACCCCTCACTGCAATGCCAGACCCCCTAACATTTCCTACCCGAGAGCAGGAGCTGCCCTTTTTTGATTGATGCAATTGAGAAACCTTTCCACATAATGAAAAGGTGCTCATTTTTGAGGAATTAAAATTAGGTGCCTGGAACTTTCTGGCTCCTGCTGTTTTTTAATTTTTACATGCAGCATTGCTTCTTGCTTCTGCCAGGAATCGGAAATAGAGTTCTGATACACCCAGAAATAGGCCATTCTGTAGTTATTTCTAGCCTCAAAAGTAAGATGTGCTTAAAATCTTGCAAGAAAGCTTCCTTGAAAGTATAAGCTCAAAGACAATTTTAAATATTTAACTTTTGGCTTTTTTATTTTTAAAACTGCATATTTTAAGATGAATAGGTTGCCTCCTTTCTATCCCTGCTGGTAACTGGAAATATAAGACCTGCCTTTTCAAAAGAACCAGTCCATAATACAGCTGCTTCCAGACATCATTGTAGCTGCATATTGTGGAAGACCATTGTATTATAAGATAGTGTGATGTCATTAAAAAAAAGTGAAGAGGTTCGTAGCTATATATTATAGCTGCTATTTCATTGCAGCCTGACATGGTGGCAACATGGTAGTTGCCGCTGCATCCATTAAGCTCCAGCATTTCAGGAATGCCAAAACACGGAATTTGTCCCTGTGTTTGATATTGGAGTATATTGGCCTTTCTGGCTTTCCATAGCAGGAAGTGTCTGAGTCAACATTTGGAAACAGTGCTATCAGTTTAAGTTTGGCATTGCCGGCAGTAGTCTGCTGCTTCGTTTATTCTCTAGAAGCCGTTGTTGTTGTTGTTAGTATACTACTGCTAAATATGCATGTCTACCATTAAAATACAATGTATAAGAATAAAAAAGTATTCATGCAATTATGAAAAGCCCATAGATATGGTGCCAGGTAAGTCTCCTTTGGAAGGATATTGTTCCATAGCCAAGCCGCTGCTCTTGGAGAGGCCCTCTCTTTGAAACCTCCACCTCACTCAAGTTTCTGTTGTTTATGCACACTCTGTGTGACCTTCTCTTCATGACCAACAGGAAAAGGTAGAGGTTGCATAACCTCTATTGCATAACCAATAGGTCAAATTTGACTATGGGGTGTGGTGCTCATCTCCGCTTTCAGGCTGAGGGAGACGGTGTTTGTCCGCAAACAGCTTTGTCGGGTCAGATGCACCTGGAAAACCCAGAAATAGGATTTGAAGGTAATAAACATCCACAGCTGCTGTTCCTCCTAGTGACATACTCTGGATATGGAGATTCATTATAGCATTTATTCCCTCTATTTCTGAAGTTCTGGGAGGAATTTGGATATTTATGTAGCCAAAAGAAGGGGGTATTAGCAGGCTTTAGAAAACCCAAAACTTTGCAGATATATTAAACATATATTTTGATATCGAACATTGGGGGGGCTATAGAAACTCCCCAAAGAGTCCATACACAGCCCAATGAGGACTAATGCTGGGTAGGCACAGAATACTGGCCAAATGTAAATGTAAAGGGACCCCTGACCATTAGGTCCAGTTGCAGACGACACTGGGGTTGCGGCGCTCATTTCATGTTATTGGCCGAGGGAGCCGGCGTACAGCTTCCAGGACATGTGGAAGCCTTCCCGCTGCAGCGGTACCTATTTATCTACTTGCACTTTGACGTGCTTTTGAACTGCTAGGTTGGCAGGAGCAGGGACTGAACAATGGGAGCTCACCCCATCGCAGGGATTCGAACCGCCAACCTTCTGATTGGCAAGCCCTAGGCTCTGTGGTTTAACCCACAGTGCCACTGTAGAGGAAGACCCCCCCCCCAAAAAAAAGACAAAACATGGGTAGATAAAATAGGAAGAAACCCGAACAGGAACACATTCTGTTGCAGGTCCCACTTGTCATAAATGGCATTGATAAATCTTTTCTCCATGAATTCAATAAGTAATTTCAGTTTGGGTTGATATACAGTGGCAACTGCAGCTGTTTTATTCCTGCAGCCCTGAAGCAGCATACTCAAAGCAGGACCCAGTACATGATTTCAAGTAGATCACCTACATGTCTGTTTTTAGTAAAAAATATTGCCTGGTGGGAAAGATCAGTTGAAATCTCTCCCACCCATACAACCTCCTTCACCCAAGAAGCTATTAAAATATGTACAATGCTGGAAAGAGTTCACAAAGATCTGGTTTTGATGAAAGAGAGCAAGGAAATTTTAAATTATGTTTTCTGACGATAAATGGCTATATAATTATTAAGAAGCAGGTTCTGGAAAGGTGGTTTCTATTGTGATGAAAGCGGCTGACATCCTGAATTCCATTCAAATAGGCCTAATCTTTTCAGACTGCACCTGCATTATCTTCAAAGATGACTCTGTGTTTCGGGGAACTGAGAGCTTCAGGTAAAAAGCCTTAGTTTGGCAGAAAATTCAGTATGAGGCACTTTGGATTGCTTCCCAGATCTGCTGTATCTCTTTCATGCTATACAGTGACATCAGCATTTTATACTTCAATATTTATTCTAAGGAGAAAATAATTCTCAAAGCAAGGTAAACAATGATTTCATTAAATTGGCAACTTGGGTGGATGGAGACAAATAAACAGGCCCTGTGTACACTACATAATGGCCTGGTTTGGATATGCAGAGTCAGATGCGCACAATGGAATTGGCCTCCCCCCCCCCCAATAGTAGTGGCTCAGGGGAGGGAGAAGAAAGAAGCTTTGTAATTCTACATAAGATTGGAGAGTTTCAGGATGCAACCTCTATTATTTCCCAAGCAGAGTCCTTGCCATCAGTTAAGAATGAAAAAGTCAGCATTAAACAAACTGGAAAAGCCAGGTGGGGGGAGAGGGTAAGGATCCAGCAATTTATTGGTCAGTCTCAAATAATACAAAATGGATCAATTTGCAAGGTGAGATTCCAAACCCAATGTGGGTAGGGCTTGATGCCTAGAAAGGAGCCTGCGTTAGATCAGGAATAGGGCCAGGGAAGCAGCATGACCAGGAGCAACCTTGGGCATGAAAATAGCAGCATATAAGAGCCAAACCAGATCAGATTTATTATGCAGCAGACAACTATATACAGTGGTACCTTGGGTTACAAACGCTTTGGGTTACAAATGCTTCAGGTTACGAACTCCGCTAACCCGGAAGTTGTTGCTCCAGGTAGCGAACTTTGCCCCAGGATGAGAACGGAAATCATGCGCCAGCAGAGCAGTGGTAGCGGGAGGCCCCATTAGCTAAAGTGGTACCTCAGGTTAAGAACAGTTTCAGGTTAAGAACGGACCTCCGGAACGAATTAAGTTCATAACCCGAGGTACCACTGTAACTGTTGTTCCTTAACAAATCACAGGGGTTGGGGAGCCTGATTTGTACGTTTGCAGGAAGGAGAAGCTCCTCTCTTCACTCTGAGATCACACAGAGATCCCCCTCCACATTGTGCCAGGAGCCTTATTGACAGTGGTGGTGGGGAGTCCATATTGGAGACATTGGGAACTTTATTTTATATAAGGGTCCTATCCATGTGGGAAGGGTGAAAATCTCTATTCTAATCTCAATGGGGAAGCGAAGAATGGCCCTTCCCCTTCCTGCAGACTGATTTCAATATGAGAACTGGGTTTCGCCACATGGCACATAATTTTCTGCCATGCATTTAATCTCCTGCTTACTTTGCCCCCTTATGAAGAAGAGGAAAAGAGATAGGAACAGAACTGGGTTCAGTTGTGGCTACACAATCTGAAAGAAGCCAGGGTAATTCTAGGTTACTTAGCTGCCTCATCAAAAAAAAACAGAAAGCTACACCATATAAAGGTGTTTGCTTCCAATCATTCATATACCGGCAATACAATTAGCAATTACTTATCTCTTGCAGTCTGTCTGGTTATTGTTGCAAACCTGGACTGAAAAATCAAGTCAAGGGTCCAATAACATTACTGTTATGGGTTGGGGGGGGGAGTTGAGACCCTTCTAAGCCCTGGATCCAGCAAGTGTGGATGAGGAGATGATTGCCTGGCTGACTAATGAGCAGCCATTAAGGGAAAGAAAGGAAAAGGAGGCTCTGTGCAAGATGGCAATGTGGGTAGGGCCCCTTCTTCAACTCTTAAATAGTTGGAAGGACAAAGCCTGGGTTTTAGAGCAGAGTTTGGAGTGATGTGATCTAGGAGCAAAGCAGCAAGCTGGAGGGAGAGTGAGAGCAGCGTTTGAGAGCAATGTATGGTTTCTGTTTGAATACAGGGCTGCAGCTATGGGAGAAACAATATCCTTTGGGGGTATTGATGCTGTGAACTCTTCCATCATAGGCACAGGCTGTATATATGGCTAAATAAACCATATATCCCAAAGACACCACAGTCTCTGTTACGCCTCATTTCCAAAAGGAAACACAAACCCTCCATAAGCTCCTGGAACCCCCAGAATCTCACACTGCTCGGAGATTGAGGTGGTGTGCAACATTATCACATTGTCACGGCTTGTATGAAGAAATTATCTCATATCCGTTGTCATGGTTCATTTCTTTTCATCTACCAAGGTAGGCCATGTTAAGAATGATACCTGCAAAACAGCACAGCTTATACTAATAAGCCATCGTAAGCTGGCTGTTGTCATCCTATTAGTGTGACATTAATCAAAACTGCATATCAGGTCTTTTAGACATGCACAACTGAGGCTGATTTCCATATGAATCTGCCAGTGTGTTGTGATCCTCCTCAGATGGGGAATTGTGTTCCTTGTGTTTTGGGCCACCAAATGTGGAGGAGTGATTTGCTAATTGTATTATTGAGCCAAATCGGATCCTATAGTTGGCATTGCTTGCATTGTAAGAATTCTGACTGTGTAGCTTAGCCCCATATTCCTGAGATGCTTTTTTCCTAAAATGCTTTTCAGTGCCTCTGTGTCTCTGCACCAAAGTGTGTCAAAGTGCAAAGCAAAAGGAACAGGATGCCAAGCTCAAGGCTGGATGAGCTGGCCCTGTCTGAAAACACAGAAAGGCTTATCAGTTGCTATGCCTGATGCATAGTCTTACTCAAGGCAGCTAGTTTGATACATAAACTGAAGGCTAAAGGCTTTGTTAAGCCAGCATGTGTTTACGCACAGGACGTGTACTAGTGACCCCCTTGCGTGCGTGACCCCCTTGCATGCGCACATTTACAGGGAGGGGGAAAGAGCCCAAAAGAAGGGTATAAGAGAGCTTTGCAATTTGTGTTTTTTTACTCATGTTGTGGAGGACCACCTTGAGTCTCTCTATATATGGAGATTAAAACTCTTTCTCTGAAACTCAACCCGGTGTCGTTTTGACTATCTTTGTCCTTGCCTGGGTGCAACTTAAAAGGACCCTTATCAGCAAATAAGGCTACAGTTTTGGTGCATTGGCTGGGAATGCTCCTTTTGGGAGGGAGGGGGAGGTCTTCCAGCGTTCCCCAGGCAAGGGACAGAGATCTGGGCGTTGCACAGCAGTTTTGCCACCGGCTGGGGTGTCCTCGGCCCCAGCGCGCATCCCCACCTGTTAGTGGGAGGGCCAACCACCCCGGTTGTGAGCAGAATGCCTTATGGCGACAAGAGAAAGACAGCAGCCGCTAAAAAGGGGGGGGGAACGGCGATTGTGCGCCGATAGGTAAGTAAGTAATTCCAGGGGACCTGATCACTCCCAAACCGCCCATGTGGCATAAGGGGCCCGCCGAAATCAAGGAAGGAAAATGACGGTTGTGCGCCAAGGCGATTGCGCGCCAAAATTTGGCCGTGTGGCATAAGGGGCACGCCGAACTCAGGTTCAAAACTCAGGAAAAAAGGTGATTGTGCGCCAATGGATCTTGGGGAAAGGGGGTAGCAATTAGGCAATTAAATGGATATGGTAAAGAGGTGAACAGTGCCTTTAAAGGGTGTTAAAAGGTGTTTCTGATGTGTTTCTGAGATACCTATGTAAAAGGGTGTGGCAATGTTTAAAAGGTTGTGAATTTAATACCTGATGGAATGAGTGTATGAATGCCTGATGTGTGTATGAGTGTAGGAATGCCTGATGGAATGAGTGTATGAAGAGTGTATGAATGAAGCAGAATTTGCTAAGAGATGTGAATTGATTGATTGGATGCAACACAAATGTGTTGTACAATGTGTATTGATTTGTGTATTGTGTCTATTGTGTAGAAAATGTGTTTTGCATTTTGAGTTGGAGTTTGTGTGAAGGTGTGATCATTTGTTCTGTGGTATGCAATGGCCAAGGTATGAAACTGGATCCAGAGGTTTAAAGTTTTCTGTTTGCATTAATTCGTGGATGCCCATGGTGCAGAAAATAACAATAATAATAATAATTGTGCTTTAAGGTGAAGTTGTGAATTGTGATTAAGAATATTTCGGTGTCCTGTCTAAGTATTGTCTATGCATTTTGAATTGGTTCCCTGACTGGGAACTCAATTTTGAGTGGGCACCCCAGATGAGTTGTTTCCCTGATACTATAGTATTGTATTTTGATATTGTATTGTATTGTCTATGCATTTTAATTCAGAGAAAGAGTCTGCATTTACAATTTGTAATTTGATGTGTGAAGTCAAAAGGAAAAAAGCATCTCAGGAATAAGGGGCTAAGCCACACAGTCAGAATTCTTACAATGCAAGCAATGCCAACTATAGGATCCGATTTGGCTTGATAATACAATTAGCAAATCACTCCTCCACACTTTTACTGTCTGAAGCATGGGGGATCATGCAGGATCGAACCTTCACTTTGGTAGCCCAGAATCTGCAGAATTCCGTCCACAGGGAAATCTGCCTCATTCGTTAATGACTTTTAGATTGCAATCCTACCATCACTTAACTGGGATTAACAATGGAATTCAATGCCACACTCATCCAATCATTCCATCTGCAAAAGCACTGCAGCTTGCTGGATGGAATCGTCCCCCTCTTCTCTCCCTGTGCATTGTTCTGGGTCTTCTGCCAACGTCCTCCCTCAGCCAATTTTGGGGACATGGGGGACACACAGCAGGAGGAGACTTGGAGAGGCCCCACTGTACAAGAGGCAGTTCGTGCACAGAGATTCAGATGATGGGGCTGGTTAAGTGAATCCTGCCCCCAGTCCTGCTGGCCTCAACAGGGCTTGCTTCTGAGTAGACTTGTATAGGATTAGAAAGTTAAACACCAGCTCAAGATGACCACTTCTGGAGGAGTTCAGGGGTGCCCTTAATATCTCTCTTTCTTCTTTCTACTTCTCTGAGCAATGCTCATAGAGCATTTGTTTATGTGTGGTTTATTATTCTGTTTTAAAATATGTTCTGTGAGTTGCCTTGGTCGAAAGGTAGTTCAGAAATACCCTAAAACATGGCTGGAGAAATTCAGGCCTGGGGCATGAGTGCAGCTCTCTAAATTTCTCTATGGGGACCTCAGAGCTCTCCCCAAGTTCCTAGGACACGGTCTTCATCAGCCCCATACCCTCCAATATTTCTCTAATGAAAATAGGGACGTATTATTATTATTATTATTATTATTATTATTATTATTATTATTTCCCAGCTCACTCCGGGTGGTTTCCAACACATATAAAAAAACAGAATTCATTCAGATGTCTTCTAAAGGTTTTATAGTTACTTATCTCCTTGACTCAGGGGTTGCATAACTCCACACCCTCCAATGAAAATAAGGATTCTGGGACATTCTGGGATGGCTTCTGTAAATCCCTGGAGGGTTACCCAGAAGGAAATGCAGTCCTTGGGTTAAAAATGGTCTCCTACTTCTATTTTAAATAAATGAATGAATGAATAAAAAATGTGTATGGCTACAAAAGCCATGATACCATAAGGCTCTTCAAGAGCTCAGAGCAGCAAATGAGCACAAAGGACTATTAAGAAGTGCACCCCAAGTATTGCATGCTCCTTGTTGCACTTGTTCAGGTTTTACATCAGCATGCAGTGTACGCGACCTAGGTTGGTTGGGGGCTCTTGTTCAGAAAAGAATGTTTAAAAGTGCAGCTTCTTGAGTGTATTGCTGGACCAGAGCCAAACCTGCACAGATTAACTGTCAAATATTGGGCAACCGTTTGCAAAATAAATGGCATTTTAGAAGGAAAGAAAAAGGGAAAAGGCCAGCTTATAATCAGTGGAGCATCAACAGAGGGCACAGAAAACTACTGAATGCCTTCAATGATGGGAAATGTTGAAGAACCTGAGGCTCATTTTACAGACTCTGAAGGTTCTGTGACTAAAAACGACTGTCATGAGGAAGCTGTAAATACATGAAAACTGGGTGGCATATTCCAAATGGCATGGGCATTTTGAGGGAAGCACATTTTGCATTTCTGCTATGTCAAACATTATATGCTGTCAGGTCGAAGAGGACAGAAATGATGAGATGTATCATTGGACTTCCCAGGAGGGAAGTGAAGAATGTCATAATGACTGTGCGACTGCACACAGGAATCTTTCAGTTTAAGTTGTTCAGCCAACACATGACAAAACACCATTAAGATAAGCTGTTAGGGTAGAATTGTTGACCGTTCTGTGTCTTCAACTTATGATAGCTCATGTGGCAAGGACAATGTCGCCCTGAAACATATGTTTGTACAGTGTTCTATACTGACTAAGTTCTGGGATAAAGTGATGGACTCTGTAACCATGACTGTGCAGAAAAAGTTAAATCTTTCAGTGGAGAATAGTCTATTGAACTATGTACCTGCAGTATGGAAATTAACAACGTGACAACAAAAATGGATTTTGTGTGCCCTAATGGTGGCCAAGAGACTGTTATTGATGAATTGAAAAAATAAATATATGATACCCTTTAATTAATGGATTGACAATATCACATCACTCGTAATCTCTGAACAGACTGCTTAGAGGCACAAACTTTGCTTGGGTAAATATACATACAGTAGTAGGCTATTCACATTCACATAAGTATTAAGATAATAACACTATACCAGTTTATATAAGAATGTGTGGGAATATCGTATATTGCATTTTTGCATGCAAATATATATGTTCTTTTTATATGTATCTTTGTTCTTTTTCTTCTTTTTTCTGTATCACTTTATTTCTTTTAATTGAAATAACTTCAATAAAATATAAGTAACAAAAAATCCTTATGAACTACAAACATTGAATGTCTTATTTACTGTCTGAATATTGTGAATAATCAGAGAGACTCACTACTGCCCAAAGTTGTTCAAAGCAAACTGTGGGTCATTGAGCTCCTATGAATGAATTAAACTGGAGAATTTCACAGTTCACAGACTTTTAATTCAGAATTCAAAACTGAGTGAATATTAGGCGCTGATTTTAGGCTGGGACAGTCTCTGTATTGATATGTGGTTGCCACCTGCTTCACAAGATGCTTTCAAATGCTTAATTTGTATAAAATTATGAGTTAGAATTGAGCTGCATAGGTTTGTCTGGAATTTAATGGAGATCTGCTGGTATAGAAATTGTAGCCCACTCTCTCTTGTGGTTACACTATGGAATTGCCCCTCTGCTTTACAAGGCCTGTGATTTTGACTAGGTGTGCTTCAAAGTGACAATCCTCTATCATAATATTTACAGCTGCTCTGAAATAGACATTCCTGAGACACAAGGAGCTCCAAGGCACAGGCAGGGATTTAACAGTGGGGATTTCCATTTCAATGTCTATTCAGTGGAGGCGACAATTTGTTTGCTACAAATTATTGTTTAGACAGAATGGGATGGGAGCAGCTTCCATGCCACAACTGCCTGTGTTTTGGCACCACGTGAGCAAAGCCAATCACATAGGTCATTCATGCCAAATTGTAACCTTTCTATCTGTGTGGGAAAGCCCCATGTAAGTGTCTCTCATGTCATTCTATTATGTCAACAATTACTTCCTCAGCATGGGATCTCACCACAATGACTTGGCTTCCATGCTGATGATATAATCTGAGAAAGTACCATAACTGGATTCAGTAAATAGCTGAGCTAATACTATGCCTAAGGGATAGGGGTTGATAATGTTAATGCATTGATAGAGGAGTCAAACAGATGATGAGCTGGAGACAGTCAATCATGCTGCAGTAAGGATAAGAGCCGTTGATGCCTACATTTGAAAGTTCTGGACTAGATCTGAGTAAAGTGCTCCTTCCTGAATACTTAGCTCCATTCACTGAAACAGGGAATGGGATTTCTGTGATGTTGGGGTTGTGTGAATAACACTTAATCAGAATTTTTCAAAGTTCTTATAGGCTTGCAGCTGCCATTGTAGGTTTCTAGAAAGCACTGTTTATGAATGCACTGTTTGCAGGAAGAAGAAGAAAAAACAGCCACCACTACTGGGGGTTGTCTTTTTGGGGTGTGTGTCTGCCCACCCCTTCCCCCAAATGCCATCCAATCAGGGCATTTTGGAAAAAAAAATCTAAAAAGATGGCTTCCAAACTGATGAATCTTTGGAAATGCCAGTAAGTTCGATTCTAATAGATTGCATCCCTAACCTCCAGAATGTGAGAGGAAATAATTTCACCCCTTTTATTGCTTAAGAACTGCAAATTTTGGCATTTCAAAAGGGTGGCTTAGTGCATTAATCTGAACAGCTTTTATCCAGTCAAACAACATTTAACCAATAGCCTTCCATGCTGTAATTGCCTGTTAGTTAGGCTGAATACATTACCAAAGTTTGGAACAGGTAAAAATATGCCCATTGGTTATCTGGAACTGCTTCCTTGGTTTTGCAAAAAAAATGTAGCTTAGTTCATTATTTTTCATCTTGTCAAGCATAAACAAAGTAAAATGGGCTGCTGCTTAAGATTAACTATAGATAACTTCTTTCTACTTCCAACTCGAGTTCTTCCTCTGCAGTCCATGATCGAGAGAAAATGGCTCAAGGACAGCAGTCGTATGCTCTTTTATAAATCATTGTCACTTACTGAGAAGTGTTCTTTGGGGACCCCAAGGAAATACACATTAATATGCAATTTGAATTCATCATTTTGTATAATATAAATGCAGAAATCACTATAAAAGGTACTTAAATGAAAAGTCAGTTATAAAACTAGATATCGTACTAAAATTTACTAAATGTTCTTTGCCTTTTTCATAATGCAAATTAAATTTTAACTTCTTAATATATTTTATATTAACTAGATCCCCACATCATCTAATAGGAGAGCTTTATGAAAGGCAGAGATACATGATTGCTTCAGACGCTGCAATATGAAGCTAACAGGGGAAATAAGTCTCTCTCACTCTCTCTCTCACTCTCTCTTCCCAGTTAGAGGTCAATTAAATAATTGTTTTGGGTTCTTCAAAGTTGAACAGTTAAGTATATTAAATTAATTTAATATCAAGAGATTCCAAGAATTCTCAGCTAGCAAATTAAAGCACTGTGCTGAGGGAATGAGTTTCAAATGTAGCACTTTCAAGACAGCTGGGATTTGAACTACAATGGCAGTATTGATACCACAAACTCTGAGATAATAGCTAAGAGATAGAGGTAAAGGCTTGTCTTCTCCTTCCTCAAACTTCAGAGACTACTGAACTTTTCCCTGAGCTTAATAGCTCAATGAGTTACATGTAAAGAATTTCAAATTCCATAAGAAGATCTGTGCTGGTCTGTGGCCAAAAGACCAACAAAAAAAATGGCCTGTAACCACAAAGACAAACAAGTTTGCCGCATCCAGTGCAAACAACTTGTTTTGACCTCTGAAACACTCAAGGGCCTCACAACCCTCTTCTGTCTGTGCTTGTATTCTGATATATCCTTGTCTGTAACCTTTGCTCCTCTAATTTTATCACTTTCAGCTATCTGAAAGTCACCAACTTTCTTTTTAAAAATGAAAACACTCCACCAATTCTGCTTTGCTGCTCTCCCCGAGCACTTATGTGGTATGACCTATATCTTTTCCTTTAAACACCACCACAAAACCCAGCTCTTCTATGAAGCCCTTGTCTAAACTTGTAGCCCAACTGAAAATGGGTTTATATCCGTGAACCCAATGTACCTTTAAAATACCTTCAAAACACATTCTTTCCCTCAAACAGTTCTAGGTATTGGAGTTTACCTTTCACAGAGTAACAGTTCCCCAGAACCCTTGATAAACTGCCATGCCTAGAATTTTTTTTTGATGGAAACAATGTGTTTCACAGCCTATATACATTTTTGAGGATATAGTGCAGCAGGAGTAGAGCCCTTGCTCTGCATGCAGAGAACTGCAGATTCCTCTAGTTAAAAGGATCAGGTAGCAACTGATGAGAAAGACCACAACTGAGGCACTCAACAGATGCTGCCAGTAGATGCTGCTACTGACTTAGACTGAGAAATATCATTGCCAGTTATCAGGCAAGTTTCTATGTTCTTATAGTACTGATGATGTTGATGCCAATGAAACAGCCATAAACTTGTGTAGGTTCAAACCAAGTGCTTAAAGTAGTACATAGAGGGGCATTTATTTTCAGATTATGCAATCAGTTCTGGCTTGTGCTAAAATGAAACCACCCCACTTCTCCCCACTTCCTTCTGTTCCAAACTCACTGTAAGCCATTATGTACACCAAGGTCATGGACATTTAGTTGAGGACCAGTCGCAAAAACAATGCACACTTTCCTCAAAGTCCCACTTAATCCAATTGTTCTCACTTCTATAGTTGGTTGTTTTTTTTAGTGATCAAGTATTTTTTAGTTATCAAGTTTGCAAGTTAAATATACATGTAAATATAAATGTATGCATAGGTACTATCATCAATGATCTCTTACTTTATAACTCATAGGCACTTACCATAAAACAATATAGCACTCATATAACAATAAGCATCTATTGTATTTTGCTATGTATTCCAATATTCAGATTTTCAGATTTCTTGCTTCTTAGCAGCAACAAAGCAGGAAAAAATGAATTATATTCTTGTTTCACTTAAATCACACAAGGCTCCAATGATCTTTGTAACCATTCTCTTTTCATCCCTCTCTCTTGAAGGTTATTAGTTTAACCCAGGCATTCCCAAACTGCGGCCCTCCAGATGTTTTGGCCTACAACTCCCATGATCCCTAGCTAACAGGACCAGTGGTTGGGGAAGATGGGAATTGTAGTCCAAAACATCTGGAGGGCCGGAGTTTGGGGATGCCTGGTTTAACCATTTCCACTGTGACCATCCTTTGCTTCTTTGTGGATACTGTCTATGTTCAGCATTTAGCAGCCAACAGAATTCTTGCAGTACACAACAGATTTCCTACCATCGATATATGTTCTGATAAAATGTCCTTTTACATATACCTCAAAAGCAAGTGGGCCCAGGTGGGTTGCCAAGTATTTGGAAACTGCATTTCCAAGGAGCTCTTAACTTTTTCGCACACCCTACTTCTGAGACACTATACGTAGGATAGTGCTGAACCTACACAGCTGCCACCCAAAATGCCAGCAAGACATTTCTTTTGCCTCCCCATCCATTTCTTGAATTCGCAATACAGTATGTTTCTCCAGTTCATGTCCCTGAAAATAACACCCAGTGATGCACAGCTGAGGTGGGGAAATGGAGAACAGCACAATTTCAGCATGTGAGTGAACTCTATTAGATACAATGGAGGAAGAACTGTCTGCTTTTTTCAGTGGTAACATTTGGAATCAGATCTAATGCAGTCAGGAGACACAGTATGCTGATAAGGTAAGAAATAAAGATAACAGGGAAAATGGGGGGGGGACCAAATCTCTAACAAAAAAGAAAACCCACATGGAGCCTGATGGTAATATTGATATTGAGTTTTGACACTGAAAGTGAAATAGATAGATACACACACAGGAGGCACCCCTAGTCACCTTCCTCTGCGATGGTTGCTGGCATTAAAATATGTTCCTACCGGCAGAATAACCTTGAAGTGATGATAACCAGAAAAAGTGGGGGGAAGCTACTAAGGCTTACATATGTCACGAACCCTGACAAATTCAGCTATCTTACAGGAACAAGAACAACAAAAAGGATCAGATAGCACACACACACACAAAAATGCTGGAAAGCATACAGCAGATTTATTTAAACTATCTGATGGGTCAATTTGATTCATTAACACAGTATGTGAGAACACTCCATTAAGGGGGGGGGGGAGAGAAAGAAGGCTGCACTATGGGATAATTCAGTTATAGACACCACACACACATCATCATCTTTGCTAGTGCAGTCTTGCAGCAGAATTATGTCAAGGCCAATACTGAACGAATTCATACTCCAAAACTAAACAGATGCAATGCATACTCAGCTTACAGGATCCATCAGTTTTTCTAAACAGATCTCATACTTGGTGTGGAACAGGTCACCAGATGCTCAGAAACTGCTTTGTTATGTTGTTAAAGTGGTGCCTGATTACACATCTTGTACGTAAATTAAAGATGCCAGCTTAGGTCTGCGGTCACTTATCCTATTATTGGTGGAGATAGGCATTGCTTTTCCAGGAATACGTCAATTGGCTTGAGCAAGGAGGTACTTGTCATGAGCTTGGCAGAAATGTTACCCATACGAGCCTAATGCCATGATTTGGGGGCAGGGCACGGCACTTATTGGCTGTTAGGATTTTGACAGATGGGCCAAGGAGAAGTTAATATCTAAAGAAGTAGTTGATAATGCAATGTGGGAAAACGAGAGCAGGAGGGATTCATAGCTGGAAACAGGTAAGCTCAGGAAGGACTGCACAGCAGACAAAGGAACAGGTATACAGCAAAGGTAACCAAATTGCATTATATAAGTCTAGGGATAGAAAAAGCTGTCACATACTAGGCCAGGCTATTTGTCCCATCAGTGGAAAACTATTTCCTACTCTAACTGGGAGCAGCTCTCTAGTGAGAGAAGTAGCAGTGGCAGAGATTCATGCTCCAGCACCTGGGGCAGAGAGCAGGTGGGGGCGGGGGCACTGCCTGCAGGAGCGTGGCACGCGTTCTGAGGGTGTGGTGCAAGTTCTGGGGGCAGGGACTGCCACCTGCAGGGGTGGGGCGCCCTGCGTGGGCGGGGTACAGCCGCAATGGCACCCTACCGGAATTGCGCTGCCGGGGGTGGAGCGCTCCCATCGCCCCCCTCTTCCTACGCCCCTGAGAAGTAGACATAATAAAGGAAAGGAGGTTATCAGAGAATTTTTGTAGAATGAAAGTAATATTAGGAGCCTACTGACTGGCTACTGTAATGGCATAAGAACTGCAATTTAAGAAATCCAGCTCCTGATTTTATTCCTGCTTGCTCCCTTAGGGATGCCATGGCCATGCTACAGTGGCAATAGAAAACACAACCAGCAGGATCTAGTCTCTGTCCATAGCAACCATATCTCACCCCCGTGGCTTGTTGAGCAACAGTCTCCCAGCCCACCAAAGTTCCTTGCCTTTCCAAACCCGTGTATACTAAATATACTTTTGTCCCGTGCCAATTCCCAGTTTTCTGCTTCCATATGTGATGTTTTTAATGCCTGACAAACTGAGAACTTCCCATTCCCTCATAGAATCTGGACTGCAAATTGCCTCATTCTCATCAACTGAGCATTCCATGCAACCACAGCAGGCCAGGGAATCAATGCCAGAGGTTTCTCTACCATGAGCACATTGCAATACTTAGAAAGAGCAAGATAGCACACAAAAGAACAAAAGGTCAGCAGAAAGGACTAAAGGGTCCTTTAGTGATGACAACAATAATATACAGACATCAGATGTACACTTTAGTGAAAGGCTGCATACATGCTTTATTTCATTGTTCTTTTTAAAGAGGACAGGAGACAGATGCTGGAAATAGACTTACATGTCCCAGGAGTGGGGAACAAAACAAAGGAAAAGTAAGATCACAGCTGAACAGGTGGCCAAGAAATTAGAATGTCGGCAATCTGACAAACCACAAGGGTTAGCCTGAGTCTCTGAAAGCATGAAGTACTGTGAAGGAGTACTTAGAAATTTTACCTTGAACATCTTTAGAAATTGGTGGAATGAATAAGCCCCAGTCTGAAAATTTACTGGCACACTTTGGTTTATCACATTGCTTCAGAACAATATCACAAGCAGTCCTAAGATGTTCACAGCTGTGTAGCAGGAAAGGCAAGTGCACTACACAAACCCAGAACTGACTCTGGGGTTTGGGAGAAAAACCTGTGGAAGGCTGTGAAGTGAGGAAGAGGGAGGGGGTGTTCTGTCTGTCAAGCTGAAATGCTTGTGCTGATGGAACAATCAGAAGAGTGTGACGCTGAACTCCTCCCAGTAATTTATCAAGGACAGGGTGCAGAATGCATCTGCCCCTGGTAAATAGGGACAGCTGCAGCTCAGGACCTCAACACCTGAAGGACAAACTGACCCCTACCCTGCACTTGTCATCCGAGACCCTTCTCTATGTCTCCCCCCCCCAAGAGGTTTGGAGGTTGACAACATGAGAACAGGCCTTTTCTGTGGTGGCTCCCCGTCTGTGGAATGCTCTTCCCAGAGAGGCTCACATGGTGTCATCATTACGTGCCTTTAGGCACCAGATCTAAGCCATGTGCAGAGATCTCGCCATTTGCATCCTGCCCATCCCATCACTGTCCGTTCTTGGAACTGGAACTGAAATGGAAAATTGCTGCTGTGCACCTCTTCCCATTACTGAACAATGCAGAAGAGCACATGCTATCTTATGATAGCATCAAAAGGGGGCTATGGAGAAGCACTTCATGGGCACAGCAAAAAATGAGCATGAGCAGGTACATGTTCAATGTTTTCCTTATAGGCGAGCACAATAATAACTGCACATGTAGGGCTCCAGGTCATGACTCATGGGTTGTACTAAGCAGATGTGTGAGTAAATCTGTCCATTTTGGTTTCTTGTTTTCCCCAGTCTTAAATCTAATTCTCCATAAATCGACATCAGTTTACTGCTTCTTCTTTTTTAAAAAAGAAGCCTTCTTTTTTTGGGGGGGGGGGAATCCAGGGTTCTAGTGCACTAATTTCTGTACTAATTGTAAGACATTTTCTCCAAATTATAATGTGGTTTTGTAAGCCATTTTCACCAATACATGCACTTTTATGCACACACACCAGCTTAGCAGATGTATTTTGGCATGCATTGTTTGGCTGGACAACTGCACTGCAAAATTTGGAGAAGCATGAATGCCAAAGGGCGACTTGTGTTTTGGTTCCCTTATCATTTCGGAAAGTGCGAGCCAGTCCTTGAAATGTGAAGTCGACAGAATTTCTTCTGCCTTCCTGACTCAGGATCTGGCATTTTCTTGTCTCCATATGGATAATGATAAAGCTTGGACAGAACACTGGCCAGAATTCTGGCATTTGTGGTGCAGTCAAAACTCCCTGCCCCTTCGAGCAGAGCTCTGTGGAGCTTCAGGGCCACATCTGATGACAGCATCCATGGCAGAAGGTGGGCAGGCCCAGATTACGCCTCAACTCCAACAACAGTGAGATCCAGCATATGCAGAGCCAGCTCAGCCCTGTCCCATCCCAAAAGTTCCAGGGCCTTCCACTGATGACCCCCGGTGGGCGGCCTGCCAACAGTACTTCCACCTGCCCATTGGGGTCTGAAGGTTGGATGAAGGCAGTTCAGCCTCATGCACACAAATCCAGCATAAAGGAGGCGGGTCAGATTGCTCTGCTAGCTACCATGGGATATTTTGTAAAGCTAGAGAAGTGGTAGGATGAGTGAAAACACCTTAACATCTTTTGATCATTTTACATCAAATCATTTACAAAAGAGACACTTTAGATTCTTTCTTCTGGTCGATATGACAAGTTTGCCCTTTATGGATCAGGGTCTTTTTTTAATAAAAAAAAGATCATTAACCTTCTTCGCCTTCCTTCTGTCCTATGCAGGAATAAACTGGTGTATGGCGTGATATAGATCTGTACGGGAACTTTGAAGCCATTTCTTTGAAGTCTAATGAAGAATCTGAGAATGGAGTGTCTCAGTATATCTGCAAAACTTTAGCCCCACACAGTTGTTCTGCTTGAGTGCAAAGCCTACACGGGAGCAGGAAGAAGGGGGACAGGTGTAGCAAACTTATTGACCCCCATTTTATGGTGGGTGAGGGCCTGATGTGGCTCTCTGCATGATTTAAAAAGCCCTCAATAAACAATAAGCCGGCCCACCAAATTGATTCTGGGCCTGAATCTCTGAATCCGTGCGTTTGTGTGCAAACACATCACCCTAGTAGCCAGCCTATTCCATTAAGGCAAAACATCTGCTGGAAATATGTAGGGAAATGGACATTTCAATAGAGTTTAGCTGGTGCCATTCGTTTGTTTAAGTGTATTTAGTATAAACATTGCTAAAATTATTTAATGCAGCTCTTTGGTCAAGTGCCTGGTTTGCTGTAGCATAACTAATATGCCCTGCATCACGTGACTAGATCCTCTCAAGAACGCCACCACTAAACCCTTAATTACAGTTATATAACCTGACTACCGTGGTGTTGAGTTATAACAATTTCCTCAGCACTTTAATTGGTAGGAATACCATCACTAGGGGGTACATGAGGGCTAAATGCAGAAGCAGTTCATGTGGAAGTAAAGACAGCTGTGGATATAAGTACTTTGCACCAATAATGAGTGTACTTGCTCAGATTAGCAAGGAAACAAATCAATGTATAATAACAGCATTTTTTTTCCTGTGATATTCATTAAAATGCTGCATTACAGCTGATCTAAAGATGACATGTTTCTTTTTTTAATCATTAGCATGGCTATTAGAATGTTTGCAGATCTAAAAAGAAAGTAGAAAGAAAATTGAATTTCCTCGAGTATAGGTTTTGAAGGCCAGAGCTTACCATTTTATGTGATAAACAGACCCTGTATGCAAACAAGATAGCCTCTTTGCTCAAATAACTGCTTCCACCAGCTTTTAGCTCGTTTAGTTTCTGATGGAATAATAATGTCATTAAAACCAAAGTACTTGTGTTTTTGATTCCTTGAGACCAGCGATTGCATCTATGTCTCAGGACAGAAAAGGAGCAGAGTTGGCTGGAGTGAAGCAATGTCAACATCGTTCTTGGGTATGTGTATATTCAGCCAGGTGAGTGGCAATTACAAAACTGAAGTGCAGTACATATGGATCCTCTGGCAAGTAGGAAGAGTGCATCTCGCAAGCGGATTGGCTTCATGAAGATGTTGTCAACATTGCACCTCACTTCATGAGGACATGAAGCCTGATAAGAAGAGCATCTCGATAAACTGCTTCCTTGGGGTTCATTAAGCTGGAATTGTTATGGTAAGATGTCTTGAGATAGCAACTTTGGTCTATACATAGAGGGCAGTTTCAGCAACATTACCTTGCTACATAACTAGATTCAATTGTAACAGTAAGAAGGATCTTACTTATGAAAAGAGAGAGGACAGATTCCTGTCATGTGATTGTGAAGAGAACACATGATCTCAAAGTGGCTTAGTGGGCTGAACTCCAGAAAACAAAAAAAACCAAGCATCATTCAAAATCTGTTTTGTGGGAATTTAGACAAATGTGAATTTCAAAGAATGGCTATTTCAGTTTGCATGTTGCTTTGAAAAGTGCAAATCAGGTCATTTTAATGCAAACTGAATCCAATTTCTCACCCATCCCAAATTGTAACAATTCAACATTTGAAAAATCCCAGGAGCCAAAAAATGCAATTCTGTCCCTAACAAAGTGATCCTATCACCTATCCTGCTACTGTTATTTCCTCTAATCTGCTAATACATTTGGGTGGGGAAGGAGTGTCAGCAGCAGGATAGCCATCATAGTAACTGCTATGATAGATCTCTAGAATTATAAATTCAGTGACAAAGTTACTTTTATAACATCTTTAATTTTGTCCATGAAAAGACTTATCCCTGAGGTACCCAAAATTTATCTTTAATAGGAGGAAGCAACAGACCCTGCCATTTCCTTTCCGTTCTCGCTGCAGGAAATAGAGGATAGCGTTCACTTCTTATTGATGAAAACTGCCTTTATCTGCAACCTTTAAGTACTGGAAAGGCAGATCTTCTGAAGTTTATTTCTATAATCTCAGAGAGTTTGGGAGGCAAGGGAAAGAACGTTAAAATTCCAACTCACGAATAGCAATAAATAGTGCCTTGAAATTGGTCTCCTGGAGGTTGTTTAGACTTTGATCAAGTATATGTCTAACAAAGTAAAATATGTATTTTACTTTGTCATCCCAACCCACAAATGTCCAGAATACTGGCAACCTTTGTTCCAGAGCTAACTGACCAAGCCTGAACTATTTAGGCAAATGGGATCCCTCAAGCATTTTATGAATGAAATAAAGAGTCAGAGCACCATGTTTCAGTTCTGATTATCATAACTAGAGAGAGACAAAACCCAGTAGGTTCTAGCAAAGAAATATTCTAGACCTATTATATATATTTTTGCTGACTTTCTCAGCCCAGATGTGTGGAAATAAATGGGAAAGTTGGAATCATTTATGGCCTGGGGTAGTATTGAAAAACCTGGTTTAAGACCTGCCATATTGTTGTTAATACCCAGATCAAAGGAAGTCAGATCACACCTGGAGTGCTGTGCACAGTTCTGGGTGCCACAATTTAAGAAGGATAGTGTAGTAACAAGCCAGAAAGTGGACAGAGGAGGGTGACAAAATTACCAGGGGTCTGGAAACCAAGCCTTATGAGGAACTCTTGAGGGAGGTGAGTATGCTTAGCCTAGAAAAGATGAGATTGAGAGGAGAAATGATAGCTATCTTCAGATATCTAAAATGCTGTCACATGGAAGATGGAGCAAGCTTGGTTTCTCCTGCTCTGGAGGGTAGGATTCAAGTTACAGGAAAGGCGATTCCAACTAAACATCAGGAAAAAAAACTTTCTGACAGCAAGAGCTGTTTGAAAGTGGAACAGACTCGCTTGGAAGGTGGTGGACTCTCCTTCACTGGAGGTATTTAAGCAGAGGTTGGATGGCCATCTGTCATGGATGCATTAGTTGAGATTCCTGCATTGCAGGAGATTGGACTAGATGACCCTCGGGGTCCCTTCCAGCTCTACAAGTCCATGATATCATTGTTGTTCTCAATGTATGCTAGCAGTTTCATCTCCTAGGGAGGCTCTTGATTTTGATATGTCTGGCAACACCATCACAACAGCTTTCCCCTCTTTAAAAATGACATGAGCACATTCTGGAGCATATGCTGTATAGGATTCTGTAACCTGGGAGGTGGATATGCCCATCAAGGATTGCTTGCATAGGTGGGAAGAGTAGAAAATACAGCTGTTTGCTGTACAGTAACCAGGGACTGGCAAGAAGGCAACATTAATCAAATGGGCAATTTGTTACTGTTAGCCAGCCTCATCAGGTGCTGCTCGGGATCCTTTTGGCCTGCACTCTCAAAGTTAGGGGAAACTGGCTTGAATTATCCAACTGCATAAGGAGCATAGCAAGCCTTCGATGCCAGGATCATAGTAATACACCGGAGACAGTGGGCTTCACACATTTATGTCTCTATCATCTTTGACTTGGCAGAAATAACAGAACACATAACGCCTAGGGAGAAATTATGGCTTCATTGCAGTCCATGGGAATTTTGCCATTGAGTCTAACAGAGCCAGGATATCATCCATAGCTTCTAAGCCTGTCATGGATGAGAGCTATCTGGCTCTGATACTGTCAAGAGAAAACAGAGAGAATTGCAGGTTGTTTGGGAGTCACAGCCAGAAGAGTTGGCAGATATTTCATTGGCATCAGTCTCTACACTGCCTGTTTGTAATTGATGTGTACCTTGGGATGGTTATCCCTCTTGGACGGTTTCTGAACCTTAATAGTGGATATTTCCAACAGGACCTGTGCCATGTGTTCTTTGTAATGCTTACCTTTTTCTGTATATATGCTTGTAACAATTATCTATTTTATTTCGTTACCTGTCTGAAGTAGGACCATTGATGGCGACCACAATCATGCTAGCCTCAGCTTACCAGGCAAATTGTGCAATTTTCACATTGCCATAATGCCTAGCTGAATGTGATGGCATGGCAATAACTCAACCTTAATGCGACCAGTTCAAGATTTAAATATATTTCATTTTATGGACTCTTCATGTTATGGTTGAAATGTTTGTGCATATATGTTGGCCTGTTCTCAGCATCCTTAGCAAACTTCAGCTCCCAGAATTATTTTGGGGAGTCATGAATGTTGAAAGTGGAATCATAGTGCTTTAAATGCATGGTGTGAATATGACAATGGTCTGCAGAACGAGATGCAGCAATTCCAAACTTTACTGAATATTAAAGCTTGCTGCATTGGATGATATCACATGGACTGTAGAGTGAGAGTAACAAACATGGTGGCCTCTTCACAGTCTGGAGCTGATGCAAGTTGAAATCCGACAACTTCTGGAGGGCAGCAGAATAGAGTGTCAGACAACTGCTGTAGAGTGTCAGACAACTGTAAGGACTACTCATTTATGTTTAATAATGTGGTACCTAATATTGTATGATCCCCTTAATAAATATTTCTGTAACTTGTAGATTAGTGTTTGTGGATTTGGCTGCCTGTACATTTCATATCTCAGGGGAGACCTTGCTGAATGTCTTTTCTCCGTGAAGGTTGTCTTGGGTCTAAGATAATATAGAGTCACAAATACCTCCATCCCACCTCAGCATAAAGTTCATCTCTTTACAGGTTTTTTGCTATAGGAATATATTGCTTGAATGTTCAATGGCTATAAAGGGATTTTATAATACTGTTAAGTCTTTTTGGCATCTGTAGAAATATACATCGAAATAAAACCCAATGTGGGTTGCTTTTGTTACTTGTCAAACAAATACGTTTACTTCCAGCTGTAATTTTTCACAATAAAATAAGTGAAATTGCTATCCATTCTTAAATGCAAAGCAAAGTGTTTTTTAGAATAGCACACACATTTTTTTAAAAAAAATCTAGCCACAACAAGAGAATGTGGTGTATTTTTATCACTATAATTGAGCTGAATCTATATAGTTCTTTTTTTGCCAGCATAAACATCACAAAAAACCCAAAACATCCCAGTTGTGCAATTGACAAGTGACATTTGAAGGCTCTTTATAGATGGTAACCATAAAATTTCCATGATCCATTTTCGTCATATTATTCTAAACCTATCAAAAATAATTATAGAATACTTCAGAAAAGCCAGGAGGTTTCAACAGTCTGTCAGTCATCACTCTTCTCCTTGACTTTCAATAGTCTCTTTTTAATTAGAATAATTTAACACAATATTAATAATGAGAATGTGTCTGAACAGAGTAGGATGCGTAAAAGATGATAGCATTTTTAAAGCCTGTAGCAATGTGATTTAGATGAGTCTCGTTTTCTTTCCACTGCTCCCACATGCCACCTTGCAACTAGTCCTGACCAAATCCCATTGACAGTAATGCAACAACTTAGGTATCGATCACAACTATTGTTTGCTCAGTCTGACCCATAAGGTTTCATGGAATCGCACATCACACCCCACAAATATGATCTGCTGAATATTGCTGCTGGGTGCTGAGTATCCCGAGGCCTGCTGAATAGTTTTAAACACCTGATCTGCACAAATGGCAGGTGTGTTAGTGAAACTACAGTGATTATCAAACAATTATTTGGCTATCTTAAACATGCTGCTACACACCACCCCAATTGCAGAGGGGTGCAACATTCCAGGGGTCTCATGCTTATCAGGGTTTGTGCTTCCTTTTGGACAATGGGACACAGCAGAGTTCATGGTATCTTTATAATATATGGTTTAAGGTAAGGGTAAAGGGACCTCTGCCATAAAGAAGAGCCAGAGCAACCCCCCCCCCAATTAACTCCATTTTATATCCACAAATGAGCACTATAATTAAAGAAAAAATCAGATGGGAAATAGGTTTAAACTAAACTAAACAACTAAACCCACCCAAACTGTTCAAATTTCCCTTATGGGATACAATATAACTTTTTTTTTGCAGTGAAACATATCCAACTACCAAATCATATTGCATATGCACCCAGAAGGGAGCATAGGGAGAAATAATTTAAAAGACATGCAGCTACATAAAGTTATGAATGCTTAGCATTGCTTCAGGACATGCTGATTCTCTGCATTAATTTGCACTTCTGAACCTCCTGACAACCCAAGTACATAGCCCCAGTCACCCAGGTCAGATTTACATGTAGTGTGAAATTCAACTCATCAGCATAACGCTTGAGTAATTAGACTTCACACAAATGAAAGTCAAGGAGGTTACAAAGGTGAAGCTCGAACTTGGTGACAGAGTACAACTGCAGCACAATTCTCTCTCTGAGTCTGTGGATACTCTCTGAAGCTTGTCTCTCCAGTTAGGCTGCAGAGAAATCCCCCAGTGGAAAGAATTTGAAGTCTGGATGGCACAGGCAGACAAACAGTTTGGGGCAGTTTACATGCCAATTGTCCATTGGGTGGGGGACAGCAGAAAATATAGTAAGGGCAATGGAAGGAATATTCAGAAGTAACCTTGAATAGAAGAACTCCACAGCTGACAATCTAGAATATATAGAAAAAGGTAAAGGACCCCTAGATGGGGGCGACTATAGGGTTGTGGCACTCATCTCGCTTTCAGGCCAAGGGAGCCAGTGTTTGGCCACAGACAGCTTTCCGGGTCATGTGGCCAGCATGAGTAAACCACTTCTGGCGCAAGAGAACACTGTGATGGAAACCACAGTGCACGGAAACACCATTTACTTTCCTGCCACAGTGGTACCTATTTATCTATTTGCACTGGCATGCTTTCGAGCTGCTAAGTGGGCAGAAGCTGGGACAGAGCAACAGGAGTTCACCCCATCACGGGGATTCAAACCACCAACCTTCTGATTGGCAAGTCCAAGAAGCTCAGTTGTTTAGACCACAACACCACTCGTGTTATATAAAGCATAATCTCAAATTACTGTGTATAGGCTTGGGTTGCCAACTGTCCTGTATAATACAGGATTGTCCCATATATCCATGTAAAATGCTATAATAATAATAATAATAATAATAATAATAATAATAATAATAATATTATTTATACCCCGCCCATCTGGCTGAGTTTCCCTAGCCACTCTGGGCGGCTCCCAATCAAGTGTTAAAAACAATACAGCATTAAATATTAAAAACTTCTCTAAACAGGGCTGCCTATGTCTTGTATTGATACAGCTTTGTCCTGTATTTCAGATCTGCCCCCTCTCTATCTGCCAAGTTGGCTTTCTCTCCAAATGCATGTAATTGAAAGGGTGTGTGAAAGATAATGTATTTAACCTCCAGGTAGCCAAGCACAGACAGATTTGCAAATTTGTGTGTGTGTGCATGTGTGACAAACTCCAAAGGAGCCATCCTGTTAAGCTGCAGTAGATTGTAATGGATTACTCTGAAGTCATTCAGCACCAGATGAAAAAAAAATTACCCCAACCACCCTGCCCATCGTGTCCACTATTTTGCCAGAGCAAAGATGGCAACCCTACATTTGAGACGACTTTCTAAGTCAGCCATCCTAAATATTTGAAGAGAAACAGCATTAGGGCATAATAATAATAATAATAATAATAATAATAATAATAATAATAATAATAATAATAATTTATTTATACCCTGCCCATCTGGCTGGATTTCCCCAGCCACTCTGGGCGGCTTCCAACAGAAAAATAAAATAAAATAATCGATTAAACATTAAAAAGTCTCCCTAAACAGGGCTGCCTTCAGATGTCTTCTAAAAATCTGGTAGCTGTCTTTGACATCTAATGGGAGGGCGTTCCACAGGGCGGGTGCCACTACCAAGAAGGCCCTCTGCCTGGTTCCCTGCAACTTGGCTTCTCACAATGAGGGAACCGCCAGAAGGCCCTTGGTACTGGACCTCAGTGTCCGGGGCAGAACGATGGGGGTGGAGACGCTCCTCCAAGTATACTGGACCGAGGCCATTTAGGGCTTTAAAGGTCAGCACCAACACTTTGAATTGTGCTTGGAAACGTACTGGGAGCTAATAAGATAAGACATCATTCAGATAATTAGCAATTCCCAAAGTGACTTTTAAAAAGTAAATAACAGAAGTGAGGTCCCTGCACATCAGGACCCTGGTGGAGGGAAGTAGGAGACTTCAAGTCTTTGTGTCTTCAAGTCTTTGTACCTTCTGAGGTCCTGATCTGTGTAGAGCAGGCATCCCCAAACTTCGGCCCTCCAGATGTTTTGAACTACAATTCCCATCTTCCCTGACCACTGGTCCTGTTAGCTAGGGATCATGGGAGTTGTAGGCCAAAACATCTGGAGGGCCGCAGTTTGGGGATGCCTGGTGTAGAGGCTCCTTTTGGCCTGCTGTTTGCTTTCAGAAACTCCCTCCACACAATTGCTAATTGCCTAGAATTGGGTGCTCATCTAGTTTGACCCTTTGTCTTGGTGGGAAGGACTCCACAACAAGTGCACATCTAACCAGACCATCGGTCCTTTAACTGCCTCCACCATATAGATCAGTGCAGCAGCTGCAGCCACACATGTGCTAACAAAGGCCTTTCCTGGATATTACAGGCTCTCCCACTGAAATTTGACCCTGAAAGCAGCATCCTTTTTGTAGCCAATAGAATAGGCTGAGGTGTGTGTTTGGCTGCAGTGTGCATGTGTGATGCCCACAACAGTTCCCCATAGCTGCCAAGTTTTCCCTTTTCTCGCGAGGAAGCCTATTCAGCATAAGGGAAAATCCCTTAAAAAAAGGGATAACTTGGCAGCTATGAGTTCCCCCAGTTTGAAAAGATGCCCACCAGCTCAACAATGTAGATGACCTTCAACAGAAACTTAAGGTAAAACAATTCATGCATCTCACCAGAGCCCACTTATAACACGGCCTGTCTACCTGTCTACTTAGAACCACTCGGGTTGACCACCTACCTTTTTCTTTCTTTCTGCTGATGACAGATTCATTTTACATTCCACTTTTGGACTATTTAGCCTGCAAAGCGATGACACATTCAAATAACCACAGAAATGTGCTGGTCAGAATCAGCGTGTTTAAGTTTGCTAAGCACGTGGAATTAAGGGGATTTAAAAGATGGCTGGAACATGGCCTAAACAAGCAAGACAAACTGCTGTGTGGCAATTCCCCATTCTTTTTTTCCATTTTTACTTGAAAACCCAGTAGGTTTTTTTCTTTTCTTTTTTGGCATTCAATTGATTGTAAGGTTAAAATATGAGGGTTCATGTAAAGCACACATTCCAGAGATTTCCCCCCTCTTATTTTTAATTTACCTCTGCAAGGTTCACATGCTTCCTTTTTGCATTTTATAAAGCAGTTAAGCTCACATATTAGACAGTCCTTCCAATTAAACCTCTTGGCCCGAGGATTCCTTAATTAGCCTTATCTTATTCCATCAGAGGATTCCTGCCCTTTTCCACTGGCCTTCTGCTGGGGCGTTGGACTCATGCCCTTGTGTGTGCTGCCTATAACAAGTGTAGCAAGAAATACCTCAGGGCACATCATTTTAGTACAGAAGATTGCAGTCCTCCAGGAAATCTCACACAGAGCCCTATCCTGAACCCTCAGGCAGAACTAGCAGTTAAATATCATGTCTACTTGACCTCTTCTGTCGGTCGTTAAAGTTTATTTATTTCCACCACAAGTCCAAGCTTCTGTTACTCCCATGGCCCCTCTTTGGGTTCAGGGTTCACTTCAGATGTTTCTGTAGATGGAATTTACTTTTCTACTCTGACTAGGGTGGCTGCTCTTGTTTTTCTCCTTCGGTGCTCCTAAGAAGTTGCCAGAGTCACCAGCTCAGTGCTAAATTGGAGAAAGCAGCACTCCAATTTAGAAGGTCGCATGGTGGTGGTGGTGGGGGAGCTGACCATGATCCACCAGTGCTAACTCTGCCATTCTGCCAGTACACTAGCTGTTGACCAATACTCATTTGGAACAACTGAGGGTGGGAAAGCTGTGATGTTACTGGACCCCAACTCCCATCAGCCTTAGCCACTGTAGCCTTTGGGCAGGAAAGTAGGAAGCTGTTGTATAGGAACATCTGGAGGCCCACAGCTTTCCCAACCCTGGACTAGGGGTTGCTATCTTTTAGGGCAGTGTTTCTCAAACTCGGATCTCCAGCTGTTTTTGGACTACAACTCCCATCATCCCTAGCTAGCAAGACCAGTGGTCAGGGATGATGGGGATTGTGGTCTGAAAACAGCTGGAGACCCAGGTTTGGGAAACACTGTTTTTAGGGCATGGGTAGCTAACATGGCACCATCCAGGTGTTTTGAACCGCAACTGCCATGAGCCCTGACCATTTTCCATGCTGGAGCTGATGAGAAATGAAGTCCAAAAACTTCTGAAGGGCACCATGTTGGCTACCGCTGCATTAAGATGTAGCTGTTGCCAAAAAAATAAATAAAAATATTTCAATTGTTCATCGGAGACGGTTAGGATTTGGGTTCAAGAACCATTCTGCTTGGCTGAGTGGTAGACCGGATTGCAAATGAGCATTAAGTTATATGTGATGCTAGCACTGCCTTCTCTACTTCTGTGAATTTCTCCCAGGAAAACCCATTGAGGTATAGAGGAAACATGAGATGATGTGGAACTGAACCATGACATTCCTTAACGCCACCAGGATACTTATTTATTTATTTATTTCTGCAACTCAAGCTAGAAATGAAAATGTTGCACTTTCCTTTCTCAAGTAAATCCCCACCCCCACCCCTCTGCCGGATTTATTTATAAACAACTATTTCTGTCCTAGCACTGCTATAAATATTCCATAAGCATGCCCTGTAGAACATTTCCTTATTTAAATGCACCCAGGGTTGCCAAAGTTGAAAGATAATCGAGGAGAAAATATCCCGAGTCCCAAGCCTAGGTTTACACTCTACGGTGACCCTGCTGACTTGAATCCGATTTACTTTGCCTTTAAATCAGACTTTAAATGGTAGGCTCTGGACCCTTCTGCACCCAGGAGAAGGCAAATGGGTTTTCTAGCAGGAAATACTGTGCCTTTTATAAAGGAAGGGAATGCTTCAGAATTAAAAAGCAATCAAATGGTGCTACTGTTCACACTGCTTATGGAGATACCACATGTTTTACTGTTCATAATATCATTCCATTAACACTGGTCTGACATATTCACAGGTGCACAGGTGAAGCTCCACCCCCCCCCCAATGATGCATAAACTTTACCAGCTATATTTATGTGCATGCAGTTGACATTACATGCAGAGGAGCAGGACTGGGTTTCTACCCAAGATGCTCAATTTCATGTCTCCTGACCCAGGTAGTAATTTATATTCACATGCCCTGTACTGTCGTGAAGGATGGAGGAGAACTAGGTCTGCTACCCATTTTGAAGCACAATCTGACCTCACTTGTATCTCCAGGACTGGAATACCTTAGCTTTGGATTTTGCAGTCCCATTAATTTTACGATGCCATTCTCAGCTAAAATGTGTGTTTTAGGGCAAGACGCATTTAGAACTGCATACACTGACATAAAAATCTGTATTTCAACATGGATTAAAATATGCATTTAACTAGTCAAATGTTAATTTAAGCACAAAATTTCTTGTATACGTTGTAAATCAAATGCAGATTAATAGGAAAATGGGATGGAACTGACCTACGAATGTGAAATGGACATGTGAAATTGAAATGGGGTGGATGTATACTGAGCACTGAATCCTTAGTTCCTACAAGACCCAAACAAATATTTGAGCTATGGGTCTTGGGTTTCTTGTCATTTAATTAAGTGGTGTTCTTTCTGGGACTTGCTGTAATTCCGGGTTTGTTTCCCCCCTTCCTCCCTTCAGAAGTTGTTGGGCTTCATTGTCCACCAATGCTAGCAAACATGACCAATATTGAAGGATGGAGGGGGATGGAGTCAAACAGCGTCTAGCTACACCTCACTTACAACATGAAGGAGACAATAAATTGTCTCATTTGCACTTTTGATTTTTCTGAGGAGTCTTGGTCCTGACTGACTCAATAGAAAATTAGTTCTGTCAGCTAAATTAAAGATGTTTTTAGATAATGTGTCACCTGGCTTTTAACTGATGTCAGGAGCTACTGACTACTGCCCCATGTGGTGAACTGTGTAACTGCTGCCTCTCAGGAAGAATCTTCCAGATCTGGCTTGGCTCCACCCCCCCACCCCACCCCAGCTAGCCATACACTTCCTGTTTAGAAAGGTGAAAATGAGAGCTTTCTTTTCCTATCAAGGCTTGTTTAAGCAATAAGGTCTAGGATGTCTCGCAACTCTAGGATGTCTCGCATTTGTGATCTTATTCAGTCCTCCTGACTCCTGGCTTGTTCTACTGGCTCTGTCTGCTGATGGAGTCTTCAGTTCTGGCTCCTGGTTCTCCATTCCAGACTCACTCCATATTGCTACCTGCACCCCAACAATAAATCACTGTTGCATTAATCTGTATACCACACAAGAACATAAGCAGTATTAGTGTATTTTATTGAGCTTATTTACAGAGAGGGGGAGGCACAGCAATAACCCATGCAGTATGGGCATAGCTGCCAAGTTATCCCTTTTTTAAAGGGATTTTCCCTTATGCTGAATAGGCTTCCTCGCGAGAAAAGGGAAAACTTGGCAGCTATGAGTATGGGTCTATCAACAGGCGTAACGGTGGGATCTCTTTGTATTACATCAGCATTATTATATGAATAACTGATCATTGTGATAGACTGCAAATAAAAGTTGCTGCCACTATGCCATGTTTGGAAGCACCCAAAGGGAGGGGAATTGTTAAGTATTGAAAGGAGTACAGGCCCAGGGTACAGATTTGCATAATTTATAGTGATGCCTTTGGAAAATTAAGATGGTGGCTGGCTGGGTTCACACCTGTAGTGTGTTTTCAGTGTGCCCAGCCACCCTATAAGCAATGCAGAAAAAGATTTAGGTTTTAAAAGAAGAAGTGGCCAGAGATCAGGCTCTCACCACAAAAGACCTAGGGCACAAGCTGTCCTAAGGATGCTCTTGCCTAAAGTCAGCTGGCTGGCTGATGTTGGGAAGAAAGTGATGGTCCAAATGGATGCTGTTCTCATCCACCAAGGCAAATTTTATATTTTTGCATTACAATGTACTAGTTCAGAATTGTTCCGCGTCCCTGTAATTCTATCTTAAACTCATGGTCTGCAAATAGGCAGCAAAATCAGAGGGCTTCAGCTCCGTCCTATATGTGCATGAAGAGGCTCGGATCTGGGCCAGGTCTGGGCATGACCAAAGTCTCCCAGTCATCATCATCGGCACAGGGCTAAGGTAGATAGCAGAGTTCCACTTTGCTCATCCACACACCTCTTTTTGTATTGTAATAACATTCACCACCATCTCCAGTTTTATATACAACTGGAGTCAATAACATGAAAAAAGTGACTGTTCCCATTACATCTCATTTATTCAGTGCATTACATGTATATTTGCTATAAAGCTAGGATTGGCTTTAGCTCTCTGTATAAACTTGGTGGGGAAGCTCCATTATATGTGAAACAGCCCAATTTCATGAGAAATTGGGAGTATAGCACCCCTCAAAAACAACTTTCTGCTCCCTCAAGTTATCAACTCGGGAGCAATTAGAGTAATTGGGAAATTACTCTACCCAAAGCCTTAAGATTCAATTTTCTCCCGTTTTGTCTCCCTTTAGATAACTCCTTAAAAGCTATATCTGGTGGGGTGTTTGTTTGCACTGCTAGATATTATTCCGTACCCCCATTTTCTTCTTCTATGCATTCCTGCTTGTTCTCAACCAGCTTCTAAAATCCTTTTATGGCAGGGGCTATCTTGTTATATGACAAGTAAAACAACTCTCAGCAATGTTGCCTTCAGCCTACAGAAAAGAAAAAATCTGGTGTGAGCTTAGCTATAAAATAATGCAGAGCCAGCTTAGTATCCTTATGTTAATATTTTACAACACTTAACCTGAAAAATATTGGTGGTGTCCCCTCCCACCCCCAAAAAAACTTTACATCTTGATGTAAAAAACCTTTATTCACACTGAACAGACTTATTTATCTCTCAGTTGTAGTGCTTGTTTAGTACTGTGTGTTGGTTTTTAGTCCATTTAACAGATTTATTTCTTGACAACCCTCACTTAATATTTTTTTATTATTATGAACAAGGAATTGGTAATTTGTGCTTAGCATATTTATTGCACTAACAGGGTTTATTCTTTAAATCAGATATTTATTTACATGAGATTCCCTGGCTGTAGAGCAATCATCGTTCTCCTGTTCTAAATCAATATTAATTGAGCTCTCATTAATTGTTCTGATAAATAAAAGTGAAATAGATTTTCATAATTTATGGAGGGCTTCTCATCTCTTTTGAAGAAGAAAATGTCAAGGTCGGGAATACTAGGGTTGTTATTAAAAAGCAAATATTGGGACATGCAATTTCCACCCTCTAAACTACTGTTCCTTTAGTGTTGCACTTTATTTCTTAGCACAGCTGTATCACAGAAATGGATTTCAGTGATTGGACTTCATTTCCGAACTGAGCTGAATAAATGAGCATGCACCTACAACAGGAAGAAAATGAAATAAAAGACCTGATGGGTGAAAGGTTTCAATAACTTTTTTTTTACTAGCACAGGGAAAAGTTTTGATTTGATTTTCCTTTCCTGGTCAGGGCTCCATGTGTGGCTCCATATATTGCAAGCTTTAAAAAAAAGAAATGAAAAGAAAATCCCAGAAGGAGTAGAATGGATCAACTTGTGCAACATTAAACATCTTCTGTTGCAGGGAGAGAAGCTGGGCAGGATTCACTCCCCTCTCTTTTCGAAGAAATTAGTTGATGGGATTTGGGCTTTCACAACCGGGATCCATACACACAACCTACCGTTTCATCTGCTCATATCCATGCCATCGAGAGTAGGCTCAATGTGACAGCAAAGGCTGTGTTCTGCCTTGTGAAAGGGAAGGGAGGCAATGAGTTATGGGGCCATTTCATAAATACAGGAAGGGGCATTATTTGAGACAGCACCACTCTTATGGGGGGGGGAATTCAGTTCATGTTTGTAGGTGGCACTACCAAATATGCACTCTCTGAGACAATACAGTATATGAGCTAAAACGCTGCAGTCCCTCGACATTCACACTTCCCTGAATTTTGCAAAGCAGTTCTGCAGCCAAGTCACGGGCATATATTTGAGAAAACAGCATTTTAAAGCATTATATACAGTAAGGGGAGGTTCTGTAAGGCGAGCAGGAGAGCAGGACTTTTCTGCAGTGGTTCCCCATTTGTGGAAAGCTCTCCCCAGGGAGGCTTGCCTGGTGCCTTGGATACATATCTTTAGGTGCCAGGCAAAAACATTCCTCTTCTCCCAGGCCTTTGGCTAATTAAACAATCTATGGCTTTTACAATGGGGGTGTTGTTTTTTGTTTGTTATTATGGTACGAAATGCACACTAAAATGCTGGTGGGTTTTCACAAGGACTTGGTTGGTTGTTGTTGTTGTTTAAAACGCAAGCTGATGTGGAAATGTGGAGAAATGAACTTCAACAACTGAGAGGAACTGAAATGTAGCAGATTCACCCTTCCCTTCTCTTTACCAACCACCCTTAGAACAAATGATGTGAATGGGTGGTGTTCTTTTTTATAGGAGACATGCCGTTTGGGATGCCGAGAGTTCTGTCACAACAGGTACTAATGCCCACACCCACTTCTGATCCTGAGGATACTCTGACCTTGCAAGGAATCAGTAAAATGCAACTCCCTTGCATTTCAGGAGTCATTCTAGCTTCCTTGGTTCTATGCAGAGTTTTGGTTGAGCACTGAATTATTTTATCCCTCCCTCCACCAAACTCCGCAGGGTGTAAATGGGGAGTTCTGCTCATCCCTCCCAATATTGTAGAGATGCAGGCTTAACTACCAGTATTTATGATCACGTTTCTGTGCTCATGATTATTCTACCAATAAAAAGAATGGGAGAAATCTTAACAAACAAATTAATGAGATAGATGTGCAGACCAAGTGAGATATATGATAATGGATAACTGAGCATTGACTCTCCCCCCCCCACTATAGTAATGCCACCTAAGTAACTGAAGTGAATTATGAGCCAAATTGCTAGTAAACTACATTATGATAAACTGCTTCTATATTTTTTAAAATAAGCAACCATTATTTTGATCAGCAGTGATCCTTAATCTTCATTAATTGAAACCTGAATATATAACACTCTGGAGGCCAACAAATGTGATTCTATTAATTCAAGGCATAATTATAACTATTTTGGAATCATTTGTTTCCAATGTTGCACTGAAAATATACTGGTGTGTGGGGGGGGGGTGGGGGGTGGGGGTGGAAATACAGCATCCAAAGAACAAACTTTCAGGTAGGACTTAACAGAGTGCTCTGCAGTCCTGCCAAGCATGCTGGCTGTGACAGAAGTTGGAGGCCAGACAGATTGCACTGCCAAGCTGAAGCTGGCTCAGTCATTGAGCCTATATTCAGCCTGATGTTGCCCTATGATGCCAGTGGGACTCATTCCGGATCCAAAAGATCCTAGTTCAGCTCAACCTTTCCACTCTGTTCACTGAGTGGACGAGGGATCTCCATGCCAGGGGAAATATGCTGGTATCCCTCTGCAGGTGGAGGCTGGGGAAATTGGCAGAGGGACACTACTGAACCAATCCACTCCAGCCCAGCATAAATGGAATTTGGATTGCTCTACCAACTCAATTCTCTTGATTTAAATAGATAGTATTTTAAAAGGGACCCTGGCCATTAGGTCCAGTCGTGACCGAGTCTGGGGTTGCGGCGCTCATCTCGCTCTATTGGCCGAGGGAGCCGGCGTACAGCTTCCAGGTCATGTGGCCAGCATGACTAAGCCGCTTCTGGCGAACCAGAGCAGCACACAGAAACGCTGTTTACCTTCCCGCTGTATTTATCTACTTGCACTTTGACGTGCTTTAGAACTGCTAGGTTGGCAGGAGCTGGGACCGAGCAACAGGAGCTCACCCCGTCACAGGGATTCGAACCGCCACCTTCTGATCAGCAAGCCCTAGGCTCTGTGGTTTAACCCACAGTGCCACCTGCATCCCTTCAGATAGTACTTTAAATGCATCTTAAAGCCTTGGTTGAATTTTGCCCTAAGGTTTTTGCTTTTTGTTTTAAACCAGACTGGCTATGTAACAAAAAAACAGGTCAACTCCTTTAAACCCGGCCAGGTGGAACCCTAGATAAAGCAGGTTTAGAACCTTTAATTTCCCTTGACAGATGTGTTTTGCACGCAGGAGACATTACAAAGTGGATGCCACCTGATAACTAGTTGTTCTAGTACCTACAAAATTGCATGGTAAAGTCTATTTAGACGTCAAATGCAAATCATTCCAAAGTAAATTCCAGGAAGGAAAGATATACTGCCATCACTGGATGTGTTGCATGCAGTGATAAGAGTGCCTTTTGGTTTTCTAATTTTACATATAAAATATCTCTGGCAAAAAGGAGGACATACATAAGGTAAATGTTACACACTTCTCTGTTGTATAAGCGTAGGCATATTGTTGTTTACTGCTGCAAAAAGGGTTTATGAAGACGAAGATGAGTAGCTAGGATTTCATTATTTTCTGATTATTAGATTGTGTGGGGTTTTTTTCCTACTTCTGATAAAGTGCTGCAAAAATTGAATGTGATGCATGATAATTTGTTTCTTTATTAAACTCTGTACTTCCCTCATTGTACATTGTAGAGTTAAGCAGATTAAAATGATCTCACCACTTGCAAAAAGATCCACTGATTAATGTTCATGTTCAGAATTGTAGTGCCTATCATTGCCACATTACTTGTTGAGTACAAGTTTGGAATATCAACTTACATTTTGTTCAAAGTGATAAAACAAGACAGATGTTGGTATTTAGTTAAGGCAGCCTTGCAATAAGCTTTCAATAAGATGTCTAACAAATCTTGCTATTATGCAGGGAGTGGGATGGGGGGGGGGCTTGTGAGTGTTTCGTTTCACAATCCTATACATGGTTACTCAGAAGTAAGTTGCACCTCTGTTTAATGGGGCTGACCCATAAGGAAGTATACATAGAATTGCAGACTGCTGTCATTCTTCCTTTGCTAAAATTTCTGTATTAAGGAAGTTGTGTTATTTGCAGACAGTTAGTGAAAAGAAGCAGTTTCCCAAACCAGTTTGTATGTTCCTTCAACCATATTCCCCCTAGGTGGAAATCCATGCAAGGATTCCTGCTACTGGTTTTTTTCTCCTATCTTCCCCTGTGCCTCCACACACACACCCCATTGATGGGGGGGGGGTCAGGAGAACCCCTGAACAATGTGCAGAGGAAAGAAAAAGGAGATGACTCCACCAACCAAGCAAAAATGCTTGTGATGATGGAACATTTGTAAGAGCCTGCTATTGATTTTCTCCCTGTGAGTTTCTCTTTTGCAAACTTAATGCAAACCATTTTATATTATGGTCTGACAGAATACAATATTCAACAGTACCTCAATAGGGGGTGGGGATGGTTCATAGAAGCCCAAGAAACCTGGAACCCATTAGGCCCATTGTTAATAATGCGGGAACTGACCAGTTCAGTAATTCCACACTATGTATTTCATGTCTTCTCCATTATTATTTTTTAAAAGAAAATCTCCCCATAGCCCCTCTGCTCAAGGTACATTTTTTTGCCATGTCAGATCTTGCTTCCCTCTGTATTTTTACTAACCTCCCATGAATTCTATACTTCATTAATGCCATTGCAATTCAGACCACTATTGTAAGTAGAGGGCAGCGTTACATATAGAGTGGGGATTGCCAGAAACCATGTGGACTATCACAACAGGCATATGGGGTTAATCACTAAGGCTATCTTCTACCACCGCAGTTGGAAGCAGTACACCTCTGAATACCAATGGCTGGGAATCACTGAAGAGAATGCTATTGCCTCATTGGAAGCTTTCCATAGGCATCTAGTTGGCCACGGGGAAACCAGGATGCTGGACCAAATGGGCCTTTTGGCCTGATCCAGCAGAGCTTTTCTTCTTATGGGATCATTGGGCAGATGCCAATGGCTCAATCCCTTGCCTGCTGGACTTCTGCCACTACTTGAGGTCTCCTCTCTTTCTCCTCTAGGCTTGCCAGTGGACAGGTCAGCTGTATTCAACCGGGAGGAAGTTGATTGAAGGCAACCACCCACCATATATTTATGCCCAAAATGCTGTGTCTGACACCATATACTTCATTGTGGGGTAGAAAAATATTGACCACTCAGCTCTCTTCCAGCCAACTGTGGCCCTGCTGCTGGCAGGGGCAAGTCAAGAGCAGGAAACAGTGGTTGGTGTTGAGGGCTCCATCCGAAGCAGAATGCTGAGGTCTCCTCCAAGCCTTACACCAACCCTGTGGATTAGCCATGTCAAGTAGTAAATGACCACACCACAACAGGTATTTAATTCTTCCTGCAGTGGTTTTTGCGTGTTTGTGGGTCAACTGCGGGAATGCATAAACAAAGAATGCTGGATTAGATCACTACTCAATTTACAGGGGATGAGGCTAAAAGAGGTTTGACCCTCTTATCTTTTATGGTGGACACATTAGCTACTGTTTTTTGAATGTGACAAGCAGGGCAATCTTTGCCTACAATTGTAGAGTCAAGAGGTGGAATTCATGGATTTCACTAAGGACACACCATACCTTTTTTTTCTCACACAGTTTCAGCACTAGATTAGCTGGATCTCCAGCAAGACAATTCTTATAGCCTGACATTTCCTAACCTGCACAAGAGCTTTAGGGTGTACAGTGTTACAGAATCATACAGCTGCAATGAAGAGCTACCTAAAGTAATCCCCTGAAATGAGCCAACATTCATGACATCTACACCACCCCAAGTAGATTAATCTTTGCCCTCTTTTTAAAAGCAAGGAACAATAGAGGTCTGACCACTTCCCAAGGCATTTTGCCCAGTTCCTTCTTGCATTTGGGAAGTTTTTTCCTTGCAATTAACCTAATTCCACCTTCCTGCCATTTAAATCCTCCTTGGATGTAGTTCTTATTGAAATAATTGTATATATATATATATATATATATATATATATATATATATATATATGGTGTTTGTGTGTGTGTGTGTGTGTGTGTGTGTGTGTGTGTGTGTGTGTGTGTGTGTGTAATCGCAGCTGCTTTTTAAAGCAGTAGAAAACTTAACATGTTCCCTTTTAATCTTTCAGACTCTGGGTCCTGAACATGCCCACCTCTTTCAAAGTATCATATATTTTCACTCATTTCAGTTGTACTCAAGGTCTCATGAATTTGACCATTGTCTTTGCCTACAAGGGGATTAACAGTATAAAATAATTAAGATTCTTTGTCTCTAATGAGCAGAGGATTTAAGGACAAATAAATAATTATGTGGGAAATAATTCAGTGAACCTGTCCTATGAGTCAGCATCATTCCCCAGATAATGACTGTCTCAGACAGGTCTATCATTGGCAGTCATTAGGAGGGAAAGGTAGGCGCTCTCTCGCATGCACACACATGCTCACAAATTCACAAGCACACACACATGCACACACCTAAGATAAAATTGCTTAGGCCTCCCTGTAGCAACATATAGCTAGAGCCATTCAATGAATTCACCAGTCAAACATGTGACACTCTTATTCTACAAAAATTAATTGGTGTTATGTATGATTGATATTACTGTTACTGAAATAGAATGTTTCAATGTAAATATCTAGCCAGAAAATGTTACCTCCGTGCAATATTCCTACCCAAAATATCCCCACCAGTGTTTTTAAGCCCCATTCAGACATTACATGCTGCTGTCCCTGTTTGCAGGTGTCACATGACAAGGCTAGCCCCCAACTCCTGATTTCAGTGCCTGTGTACCTTATACCAATATACAACATCTGTATATTGGAGGCTGGTGTTTTGCTGGGAGTGTGGTTTCCTACTCATCTTATGAAGGTGGCTTGAAAAAATCAATCCAACACATGCACTCCAATTTCCCCAAATCCATTCCTTCCTTCAATGTAAAGCCTACACTTCTGGCTGATGGGCAGGATAGCAGCAAGGAACCGCAAGGAAACAGAGAGAGAGAGAGAGAGAGAGAGAGAGAGAGAGAGAGAGAGAGAGAGAGAGAGAGAGAGAGAGAGAGAGAGAGATTTTCTCCTCCCTTCTCTGGTCTATGGGACACCAGGATACCAAGCCCCCAGAATCCTTTGGGGCATGTAGTATTCCTTACAACTACTGGCATTGTAATCATAGCTGCCAAGTTTTCCCTTTTCTCACGAGGAAGCCTATTCAGCATAAGGGAAAATCCCTTAAAAAAGGGGATAACTTGGCAGCTATGATTGTAATACCCCTTCAAAAGGTACATAGACTACATTCCCCAAGGATTACTACCCCCCAAAAAAACCCTTGTCCCCAATAGCAACTGATGTGGTGGGGTAGTTATGGAACTGCCCTGCAAACACTGGTGTCATCATCTCTTATCTGGACAGCACTAGCAGGGCTGTGATGAGCTCCAAGCTGCATGAACCACACCGATGGTGCCAATCCAGAGCTTCTGTCATGCAGTCCCACCAGACCAAAAAGGTTCCCATGCCTGATCTAGATTCTTCCATACTCTGCCCATAATCCACAAGGTTCTGTTTACCTGGTCTTGTTGTACAGTACTGCATTGACAATCTTTTTGAAACCAAAACTTGGCAATTCGGACTTGATCTTGTTCAACTGTGTAACAACCACCACCATCACCAGTATCCTAGAAGATACTGGGGCGCCATAACAACTTTTAAAAAGAGCAATACAGAGGCAAAAAGTAAAGAAATAAGTTGTCCAATTCTGAGTAATTTTTCTACATCATTCCCACATCCTAAATAGAATTCTGAGTGGCACTGTGGGAAATGAAGACTATGCAGGCAAAACCTCAGCTGTGTACATTTTTAGACTGTTATTTCTAGCATATACTTCCTCTATGGAGTCCCAATTAGCTAGCAAATATAGCAGTTCATATTCCAAATGATGCTATTTTAAAATGGAAATGATCTTAGATCTGCTACCAACATGTCAGATTCAACCCAGTTCTCTCTAGGAAAACAGCATTTGCTTTTGTTTGCTTTAGGAGTTTGACAATATCACATTGCTCATGCAAGCATAGAAGGGACCTCCACTTCCTTTAGAGACCTTCCACTGGTGGAACTTTAGTAAGTCAAGATTCCTCCACTATAGCGCTGCAAGTAGATAGCTGCTGATCCTTGTTTGGTGTCTGATGTTGAAAGGCATTATCAGGTTGTTGTATTTGGTGCCTGTTAAGAGTGTGCAGAGACCAGCTCTCGGTTTGAAGGAGTGTCAGAGGACAGCTCACTGTTTCAAGGTTTAAAGTCCAAGTCTGGTTTAAAGACAAAGAATCATTAAAAAAAGGAGCACAGGAGCCTTGAAGTTGCCCATCAGCAGCTAGCAGCATCTGAGACCAGCAGATTGAGTAGGCACACAAGTAACCTGGTTCCTCCCCACTGTGTCTTGAATTTCTATCTAAATGTTAGTACTGTAGTTATTTCTAAATTTGCATCTATTCATGCAAATTACCATGTACACATTTTGTGGAGATTGGTGACCTCTTTTTAGATGATGGAAATCCTCTTTTTTGGCAATGCATAACTGGCCACCTTAGTTCAGTTGATTACAGAAAGGGTTTCCTGGCTCAGTGCTTTTCATGCCAAGTTATTGTGCATGCTATCATTCTCTTCTACCTACTATGAATAACGTATAACACTGTGAGTGGGTTATAGGGACTTGCTTGTGCAACCCAGGATTGCCATTGCTCTTTGAGGCCTCTCTTCTCTTCTGCTTCTGGATCTGATAGATGTGATGGGCTTGAGTCCAGTATTGACTGTCCTTCTTCTGAACATTTAGGTATTCAATCTATGCTCCCCATCTTACACTATGTCGCCAATTAAGCTTCACTTCTTGATTTGTTTTGCATGGGAATTTACACCTCATTTTTTTTTAAAAAAAAGGTAAAGATCTTCCCACTATTAATCTGAACCAACGTCTCATGATGCCCCACTTCCTGGCAATTGTCCTGCCTTACTTCTGTCATTACCAAGGTCATTATAAAAAGTTACGTTTAACATAAAGACTGCTCTTCACCGTAAACATCTTCTAGTATTGACTTTATTCCAAACTCTGGGAGAACTATGGTATAAGTTTGCATACTTCATCATATCACTGTGATCTCACTATCCCCTTTTCCTGACACACTTCCAAGATTCTGGAACATGTCTGTGTGCAGAGGAGACAACGGACCAATGTATCAAATTAATATGTAGAGGGAATGGTCAAGGTCGCTTCCTATCCTAATTTGGGTGTGAACTTGCTCCACCCTGATGAGGAAGGACATCTCATGGATTCTGTTCGGTTTATTGGGCATTTAGTATGAGAAGATAAGAAGTTTAAATCATGTCCAGTACCCTGATACATGTTTGGTGTAACGTTGGAAAGGGTCAATCACTTCTCCTATTTGGGCAGTTATCTTTCCAAAAGAGCCAACATTGATGCCGAAATCCAGCACTGGCCTGAGCTCTGTGAGTGAAGCTTTCTCTCACTTGAAGTGCAGAGTGTTTGAGGACTGGAACATTCGCAGGAAAACCAAAATGTTTGTTTACAAAGCTATTGTACTACCAACCTTACTATATGCTTCTTAAACATGGACCACCTATAAACGCCATCTCCAACTCCTTAAAAGATCCCATCAACAGAGTCTCTGGAAATTTTTACACATCACTTGGGAAGACAGACAAACTAATGTCAGTATACTGGAAGAATATTCCAAGAGCAATGATGGACAAAGTGAAATGACAAAAAAGAAGAAGCGTGTTTGTACAGGACTGCATCCATTCATCCATTCATGCCTAATCAGACATGCATGCTGGCTCTGAAAGGAATCACAAGTTTAGAAGAAATCTTAGATTTTTAGGTAATGAGTCTCATTCTTCCAAGTGGGACTGCTGAGCAAATTTATCTCATTAGAATTAGGCTGAAAATCTAAATCTTAGATTTTTAGGTAATGAGTCCCATTCTTCCAAGTGGGACTGCTGGGCAAATTTATCTCATTAGGATTAGACTGAAAATCTCTAAACCCAACTTCCCTATATTAGTCTGTAATGATATCAGATTTAAAGTTGCAGTCCTACACTCTTTTGAATTTTGCTGTATAAAAGAACACTGATTTAAGTGGAGCTTGGATAGAGTAATTTGGGGTGATTCTGTCCACCCAGAGTATGGGAGTAGGGACATAGTTTCCCTGGTTGGATTGGCATGATGTTGGATATTGTGCTCCAGTTGCAGCAAGAAACAGAAACACAACTGGGGGCTTTTGGTTTAAAATCCAATCAAAATTTAAAGTATGGAGTCTACATCATCGTGATTAATCCTTAGATATTTACTCTTTGGTCTCAAGAGGGGCACCCCATGGACATTGGTCTGATCGGACTTCCTAGGGAACCCCAGAGGGGTTAGAACATAAAATTAGAGGAAGAAAGTCATTAAGATCACATTTTTTGGTGATGACAATCTCTCATAATGAATAACCCTGAGACATCAGATTAATGTGACTGTTAAATCATTTGAAATATGGCCTTAATAGGAATAAATCAGAAGTCCTTTGTGTGTAGGATGTATGAAACCACTCCTGACAGCTGCCTGTTCAAATTTCGTAAAAGCAGATGAGCTATCCAAGGCATCTTGAGAACCACTTAAATACGGAACCTTAGAAAACCTAATTGCAACCTTCTTCCCACACACATGGAGATTGGGCTGTGTGTGTCAAGCGTCTGCTGATGGTATTTATAGAAAACTGAGTATCTGAGTTGCTTGTTGCTATTTCTTTTTGTCAGCCTCAGCACAGCACAATGCGTTCACAGATTCTATTCAGATTAGGGCTAATCAGAAGATTTATAAAAAATTTAGTTGATCAATCTAAACAATTCCGTTCCTTAGTGAATTATTTTATTAAAAATAATAATTCTATACTACCAACATATCTCTGTGGGTCACTTTCTGAGTCCTCCAAGAATTTGTTGTTCATAGCTTTCTTATTTGTCTAAACTCTCCTATGGTACTAGCTATGTACTTAAAATTTTAAACCTTTGACCTTTTGTATCTGGAAATAATACAAAAAATACATCATAGTTTAAGTTCTTTACAGGTATGCAGATCAAGAATATGACAATAAGAAAAAGATGCACCGTCATATAAGAAATATAACATTGGGCATAATATCGCTGAAGTTTGAAACTGAACATCCAATTGGCTCGAGTTATTATCATGTTTTGAAGTTGTTATTTTGATAGTTGGTCTTGATTTCCATACAAGGTAAAAACAAACAAACAACAAATGAATAAATTTCTATATAATTTTTTTTGCATTGCAGAAGAAAAGAATAATGTGTATTGAATACTATACTGATACAGTTGTTGTTGTTGTTGTTGTTATTTCATTACTTCCCATGAGGCATCTAGAAGCAATTTACATTACAAGAAAGACATATATAGAACAAATGCATATATAAAAACAATGGGTGGCACACAACTAAGTTTTGCTCAGAATAGACTCATTAAAATGAACGTCACCAAGGTAGGCCCATTAATTTCAATGACTAAGAATACCACCCAATATTTTTAATTATATTTTATTGCTGTTTTTAATGGTTTTACTGGACAGGATTCAAATATGTTGTTGCATGGCATGGAACAAGGCCTGCTTGTGAGATAATACTTTTTTCCTCTCCTCCCCCACCCCCGTGCTTCTCTCTCACAAACACACCCTAAATCTGCTCTGGAGGGTTGGGGGAACACACCACATGTTTGGGGGCAGATGGAGGTACACAGAGAGAAGTCCTGTTCTATGTGTGGACCTCGTCCCCCTGTTGGGTGATAACGCCTTCCCCCAACTGCAGCGTCGTCCAGGATTCATTCCTCTGGTCTCCGCATCACGCTGATGTGGCCCATATACAGGGACATGAGCACACGACAAGCAGAGTTCAAAACAGAAGCTCAGCCTTGAGGAGTAACATCTAAGCCTAATTTATTGTAAATTAAATCAAACGTAACAGAACAAAGAAAACATGGCTCCTGTCTCTGTCTTTCTTCCTCGGAGAGAGAGCTGCAGTACAGAGCGGAAATAGCTTATCTCAATTTCCTATCACAAGACTCCAACAATCAGTGCTGGAATGTAAACAGACATGTGACATGTAACAATCTCACACACCTGCAGCACGGGAGGAATTGAATTCTCAGCACCCCCATGTGTATACCCCACTATTTTCAATTCAAAACATTATTATATTGTAACTGTATATGGAACGTATGCATGTTTAGTTGGAAATAAGCCCCACTGGGTTCAGTGGGCTTACTCTTAAGTAAGCATGCAACCTCAGGCTGCTTTGAATTCAATGGGACTTCATTCCAAGGGAACAAGGTTGGGATTGTTCTCATTTTTTTATTTCATTTGTAACTGCCCTCATGCAGTTTATATATATTGAAGTCGCTTAAAAAAAGAAAAGATAATGCCAGTTTTGCATTATTCAGCATTCTTGGGATTTGTTGTCATGTGTATCCTTTTCCATGCACAAAGGCAGCATCTGCCAATGTGGCAGTGGTTGCATTCTAATCATAGCAAAAAGCTCCAACAGATGACTAGGCTAACAGGCTTGTTTTATGTTGTCACTGTAGCAGCACTAAGCCAAGTTTTTCAGCTCTGAGTAGAGTAGACTTTATTATATATTTAAAAGCGTGGTTCCACTGCCCTCTTAAGAGCTTTCATAAATTTGGATCTGACAACTCTATTCCAACTGCCATCATCAATACCAAAGAGTCCTTTATTTAGGAGTGTCAGACATCCTTATAATTTCACTTTTTGATATACTGAGGATATCCCAAAGATTTCCACAGAAAATTATTGACTCATCATATCAGCCTCCAGGAACTGACAAATCACAAGCTGTACAAATAAAATAGATAAATAAGGCTGAGAAAGGCACTCTTTTTCTTTTCTTTTTTCTTCCTGTTTTTTTGAGATGCATGGCTAGTCTTCTTCCTTTCCCTTTCCTTTTTTTTAAAAAAAAAGAAAGCTGTTCTTTTCTATGGAGTTGTTAGATGAACAAACTGCTGCTCTCCCTTTCTTCTGTATCTGGCCGCAAAGATATTTCTTCACCAAAGGCGGAGTGGTTAAAATATTGTAGTTATCCAGTTTGCCTTACAGCAATGTAAATTATTCAGGAGCTTCACATTTTATTTGCTCACCTGCAAGTTATATCACATTTTTCAAATTAATTTCTGTATTAGCATATTTTCATAGAGGAGGGCTGCTACCTTTGTCAGCAGAGAGGACTGCTATTCTTTTAAAACAGAGATCTGCAAAGCCCTCCTATCTATCTCCTAAAAAGATATGCCCCCTGCACATCTAATAGCAAAGGGATGCCTGAGGAATTCACTATTTGCTCATTCTGATTTGAACTGACCAAATCTATACCTCCAAGATTCATGCACAGATTTCAAAATACTCTGCCCAAAATACTCTGCCACAGCTCTCAGCTCAAATATATACATTAGAATATGTTTAGAAACGTATATTATGAAAGAACGGTTAAGGAGACAGCAGAGCAGTTTGGCTTGGATGAGGTGTGACATCCAAATCAAGCCCTTTTAGACGGTGGCGATTATACCTTCATAAATCACTTAGTAAGAAAGGCGAGATGATGAGGTTGGGCCAGCTATTCCCTCCTTCCTCAGACAGGAGGCAAACCCTGGCCAAGCTCCCCCCTCCCCACACACAAAGCAGACTGCCAGACATGTCATTGCCAGAGCCACCAGTCCTTTCACAAACTTGGACGCCATGGTTGGTCCTCACTTTACTGATCTCTTTACTGTTGTCTATCTTTTCCAATGTTGTCAGGGCCACCAAGCTCTTGATGCCTGTTAGTACATCTGCAAGCTGAATGGAGAAACTGTTGTGGGCACCGCAGCCAAGCACACACCACAACCTGTTATATTGGCTTGTGGGCACCTGGGAAAGCCTCTGCCTGCACATGTGCATTCCTAAGCCCCACAATGGCGACCCACTTTTTGCTCACTCTATTGCCACTGTGTCAGGGACATACTGAATCTCCCTTAATCCCCTTATATCTAGGAGTTTACATTATACACCAAGCATGGAAGCAATGTTCAGACACAAACTTATGTGAAGAGGATTTCTATTTTTCTTTTTTCTTTTTTTAAAAAAAAAGCATTTTCACTTTGGCTTGAAGTCATTTCAAAAGCAAACCATTTTCAGGTTCAGAAACATTTAGCTAGTCTTCCGGTTATTATACAGTGCTTTTCATTTTCTCATGCTTTTGTGTTCCTTGATCCCAGCCAGGGCAGGGGTAGAAGTGCCAAAATAGCGTGAAAGTCTGTTACCACGCTATTTACCAACCCAACTGGGGAGTTAAATAGCAGGTACTTGAGACATCATGTTGGAACATATGGTTCTTCCTGACATTCAGTGCCAGAGGGATATAGTTTATACTAACATTCTGCAAAGAGCAGGCTATATACCTTCTGCACAAATAGCACCCCTCCTAAGCTCCTGGCAAGAGAGACTTCACTAAGTTTTGCCTGCACTGTAGAACCACAGGAGTTCTGAATCAAAATGCTTCACAGGGCTACATTCCACATGCTTCTACAACAAATAGAATGTATGTTTCTGGTGTTCACTAAATGCATAACCATACTCCAAGCTCAGTAAAGGGATGGCAACGATTTAAGAAATGCCACATAAGTGGAAGCATATGCACGCTGGCAACTAGCAATAAAATGGCGAGAAAGAAAGGGATATTGGCAGTATTTGGAGACAGTCTAGTGCTGTTCTGAAGCATTCAGCAAACATTAGTGAATTGTCTGAGAAAGACTTGGTTGTATATTTATCCTTCGGTACACAAAGCAATTCATTTTGCTACTACTACTTTCGCTTGTCCTGTGGTTTCTAGTATTTTGTATTGATCTATTATCACAGGTCAGAGAGGGGTTTTTTGTTTTTGTTTGTCCTGCCACTTTCCTGCTGTTTACTGCTGAATCAGAACAAATGCCAAGCCACAGAAAACTGAAATAAAACATTGTCCCTCTTTTGAACAGGTTCTAAAATAGCTCCTGAATGGGCAGTCCCCTTCTACTTCCTTTCCTTCCCTTCCTTCCCAATCTATCCCTGCAGTTGTCCAGTTGTCTCTCCAGCTTCAAGCAGTGGCCTTCTGGTTTTCTCAGCATGTTTACACTTTTAATTTTATTTACTTTCCCCTGTTTAGCGCTCATATGAAAATTGTGACCAAATGATATATGTGCAAAACATGTTACCACTTGTTGCTTTTGCTTGGTTGTGATGGTTTCTGTCTTTAATAATAAGAATTAAATAATATTTATTGGAAGGGTCTCAGCTCCTTTTAATATGTTGAATGGTTGTCTGATTCTCTGGGTTTCTGATTTTCTGCCATGGGTGGGTGAAGCTGAAGACAATATGAAAAGTGGACTGTTGGGAGCTGCCTAGAGTGGCTGGGGCAGCCCAGTCAGATTGTCAGCATACAAATAATAATAATAATAATAATAATAATAATAATAATAATAATAATAATAAACATGGGGTCTCAGGGGTGGTCTTTCCACAAGTAAAATCTGAGGCAAAATCACTAGTGGAAATGAGATAGAGACTTAAAGGAAAGTGGCTGGGCCCTGAGAAACTTTGTTTATGACTTGCAGAAGCACAATACATAATACAGTACTGGGATTTCGTTCTCAGAATAGTAGGTGAAAATTTGGGATGTGGGAGATATTTGTTGGATCCACATTTTAAAGCAAGTTGGCTGAATTCCCCAGAATTAGAACTTAGCTAGCAGATTGAACATGTCTCTGAATTTTGTGATGCACTGATGCACACCCAAACGTGTATTTTACGGTGGGGATATCCATACAAAATGCACTGGAGAAAAACAAACAAACAAACAAACATGCTTTAGGCAGGAAAGAAAGGGTGCAAAAGCCACAGAATTTTGGTACCCAAATTCTGTGCATAAGGAAAAAAAAGATCTGCAGAAAACAGGAAGAGTCAGACCTATGAGTGAAAGAGGACAAAACTGACCCAGAACAGAAATGATAATTATATTCATTTGTAACAGCAAGTGGGGGCTCATACATGATGGAATCTATATTGTAAAGTTGGACAGTATTAACCACACATTACACTTTTGAAGGAAGAAACAGCTGCACAAATATAAGATGGGGGCACATGGTTTGCCAGGAGTAGGGGTGAAAAGGATCTAGGGGTTTTAGTAGACCACAAGCTTGACATGAGTCAACAGTGCGATGCAGCGACAAACAAAGGCTAATGCTATTCTAGGCCACATAAACTGAGGTGGAGTGTCCAGGTCAAGGGAAGTCATAGTACTGCTCTATACTGCCTTCATCAGACCACACCTGGAGTACCGTGTCCAGTTCCAGGCACTACAATTTAAGAAGGATATTGGCAAGATGGAATGTGTGTAGAGGAGGGCAACAAAGATAACCAAGGGTCTGGAAACCAAGCCTTATGAGGAACAGTTGAGGGAGTTGGGTATGTTTAGCCTGGAGAAAAAGAGACTGAGAGGAGATGTGATGGCCATCTTAAAATATTTAAAGGGTTGTCATATGATGGAGTAAGTTTGTTTTCTCCTGTTGCAGTAGGACCTGAACCAATGGATTAAAGTTACAAGAAAGGAGATTCTGAATAAACATCAGGAAGAACTTTATGGCAACAAGAGCTGTTTGACAGTGGAACGGACTCCCTTGGAAGGTGGTGGACTGTCTTTCATTGGAGATTTTTAAGCAGGGGTTGAATGCCCATCTATCATGGATCCTTTAGTTGAGATTAACTCATAGCAGGGGGTTGGGCCACATGACCTTCAGGCTCCCTCCCCACTCAACAATTCAATGATTTTGTGCTGACAAGGCAGCTTCCTAAATTTCTAGCTTTTCTGAGACCACCAACTGGGTTTGTAGCAGAGGTGAGGTCATTGAAAGTTCTGGCTCACAGCTCAGTTCCTCAGTCACTACATTGCATTGACTCTTCCTCTGTTAATGCTGATGTCTGTGGAAAACAGTTAAATAAATGGATTGAATGAATCACATTGAAAGAGCTGGAAACAGACTGCAAAATTCACAGCTAAACTCCAAGAAGGCTGAGCATCAATAGCCGGATAGTAAAATATATCACATTTCTTTAATTATTGCTTTCCCTTTTTGTTATGATTGCAACAAAAGGCGGAAACACTATACTTATCAATGGGGCAGCACAAAACATTTTAATAAACCAAATCAAGTCATTGGAAGTCTTGCTAAGCAAGCATATTAATAATGCTTGCATTTTTTGTCACCAGGACACAGAATTATTCAGTGTCTACTGTAAATGTGTTTTCATTTAAACATTAATATCCATATGAAGGACTTTGAGTATTTGCAGCCATATACTAATCAATGCCTCATAATGGCTTTCATGCACTGGGCACAAATGGTGCTTTTGGTTTGTCTGCCAAAATGGTCATGACCTTGGCAATTCATTTGTGATGCGGGTGGACATTATTTCTTGACAAAATGTACTGTACTGCAGCAAAGAAGTGTTTGGTTCACAGCAAGCCACAGTGGTCAGAGGACTGAGGAATTCTAGATTTCAAACAGCACAGCCATGTGGTTCTCATATAATTCAATAATCCTTTAGTTATCCACAGGCCTGGGCCAATTAACAGACACACATTTTTAGGACTACTCCCCTGGGAAGATGTGTGGGATAGAAGTCATTTTAAAGTGACAAAATAACATTCTGAAAACTTTGTTATGGGCATATCTGTCTTACCATTTATAAACACTAGAGGTATTCACAGGCATCACGATTTCCCTTGTTTTTGTACGTGTGTGTTGTGTGTGTGTGTGTGTGTGTGTGTGTGTGTGTGTGTGTGTGTGTGTGTATTATTAAAGGTTTTCTTGATTTACCTGTGTATTTTTTTAGTTAAAAGAAGTATGATCTGTTTCTGAGTCACTTTACGTTCTGTGTTGTGGAGTCTGTGCCACTCTGAATAAAATGCAGGTCTGTGATTGCCATTCACTATAATGAGGAATATGGGGGGGGGCCTATAACTTTTCACTCTTTTGGCTGAAGTGGATCAAATTCACTTCCGATTCCTAGGAGGTTAAAGCTGCCAAACTGCAGACAGATACACCCAGGGGCTTTTTGTGGGATGAAATAAAAAGGTTTTGTTTTCCTTTATAATCCCTTATGGGGGGTGGAACATGGGGTTTTATTGCTCTTTGTCACCTAAAAATAATTTAGAGGCAGCCAAATGGTGAGTATTCTTACTTGTACATTTTTAAAATATCACCTTTCCATCATCTCTGCTTCCCAGAGATTGTGTGTGTCCTCTGATACCTTTGTCTATCCACCAAACCACCCTGATTTGCTTTGTTATCCAGCTTCTGCACAGGAGCAGACTTTGGTCTTTCAAATTTCAATGGCACCCCTGTGCAAGGCCAAAATTAATCACCTGCCGCCACCTCTCTCCTTCCATTCTGCTTGATTCACTACATCATAGTTGTGATGTCCAAAGTCTTGGCGCCCCGTGTGGTGGAACCAGTTGCACTGCCTTGAATCTGCCTATACTCTGTACAAGATAGACAAGACATCTGTCCATTATGACCAACTGCTTAACAAATGCAAGTTGCCACGACTTAACACTATAGCCAGCATATGATAGACAAGTGCGGATGAATCAGATTTAAGCCTGTTTCACTCATGCATGTATGTCACTCAACCTTTCTCCATTTCTTGTTCAATTGACCAGCAACTGAATATTTTACTCCTGACAGTTTATTTGATGCAAAAGTTCCTGTGGTAGGGTTACAGCTGCTACAACTCACACATGCACACCATCTCTTGATTATGCAACCATTGATGAGCATGCATGCGCGAATCAGGTCTTCTGTAAATTCTGTACATCCAAGAAGTTAATTGGGCGATACGGAGCCTGTCTGTAAGTGGGGTACCAAAGAAGGAGCAGGAGGGAGGAGTGGGTCAGTGTCCTGGGAGTGCATGTAGGGGAGCTGCAGAATAGCTTGTGCTGGCCCTGAGTGACTGGTAGTTTGAAGAAACAAATAGGACATAGCCAAGATGTGCCTATGGCCTTTTAAGGTGCATTTGTTCTCATTGGATCCTACTGTGAAGTGATCTTCTGCCACTCCCAGTTTAAATCCCAAATGCCATGTTAGATTAGAGAGTGCTACGAATCAAGAAGTTTCCAATTCACATCATGGCTCTCTCAAGTACTCATTCGGCAGCCTTTGGCAAACCATTATCTCAACCCACGATATAAGGATGTTCTTTCAATAGGTAAAGCCAAAACTACAGATAAGCATTTGCTCTTTAGGAGTACTTTTGACCTTTTACAGACTGTGTGCAAAGGGGTGCGTGTGCATATTTTGACCTAGGACATATTTTCCTGTACATTGTAGTGTCTGCCATTTCAAAGAAGCAACTCTTGTAATGTTTCTTCACATCATATTCACAACATACAGCATGGAATGCTCAAATGTGGGTTTCCCCAGAATTGTGTGATATATTGAATCATTTCATACCTTGAAGCTTTTGTCTTTCAATCTTTCTTTAATTCAAGTCATATGAATAACATTTCCTAGCCAGGGTCCTTGTTTTCCCCAGATCCGCTTCTCATTTTTAAATAAATATAACAGACCCGTAATACTATTCACGGTTTATTAATGAGATGGGCAGCAAACCAAGCTTGCAGATTTGTAACCAGGACTAGAACCAGACCTTTTGCTTGACAACAGATGGAGATCATGTTCAAAGATGATCTAGAGCTCTGAGCCACAGAGCGAAGCGGGACCCTTGGAGATTATGAGACTTTGAAAATAAAAATTAATTTTTAAATATAATTTATTTAACCTCTGGATTTGGATGTCACGAAAGTCTAGTTATTTTCATCTGACATCCCACTTATAACATTTTGACGATCCACATTAAATTATTCAAAGAACCATTTCATTATTTCAAATAAAATTTTATCTCCTATCAATGTAGTTCTCAAAGAATATATTTTAAAGTCAATTTCATAGTGTATTTTTAAAGCAGCATTTATTAAAACTGTTTAAATATACCCTTTGTTTTCCGTTGCTTGACAGAAGGGAGATACTGGAAACAGTAATTGCTCCATGTGAGAATTCAGTAGCATGATAGCCTTTGAAATAGGAAGTCATAATTCCAGAATAAATCAATCTTTTCATCTGATGATTATCTCTTTAGATCTGTTTACTCATATTAATACCTTGGATTACCTAAATTGTGCATGCAGTATGCAACATCTGATTGAGCTTCACTGCCGGTCGTTCTTTATTTGATACAATGTGTTACTATTTATCTTTTTTTTAATTCCTACAAAGACAGAAAACTGATTTATTTATTTTTAAGAAAAATTGTTGATACAGATCACAATTAAGTGTGAAATATGCAACAGATGGCGAGACTTATAATCATTCTATCAGACTAATAGTATACTGTCTGTATTTCAGATTTTGCTTTTCCCCAAAGATGCTGTTGGGTTGAAGCCATATTGACAGCTGGTATGTTCCTAATGTAGTTAGTTTGATATACCTCATCTATTAAATTCTGTACAATTTCCAAAATAACAGATGACAAGTACAATTGACCACCTGGGAAATGGAATCTTCAGTCGAAAACCCGATCTGATCTTTCTTTTGTTTTGCAACAGTAAAGATGCATATTGCTTTGGATGACTTTTTGCATACTCCTCACATCCCAAATGTATGGGATTTTTCTATGCAGATAATGAGTTTAAAAAAAAAAAAAGATCATCTCAGAACACTCAACAGATGCCCCACCTCTGATGTTTCTCGAAAACCAAGGCAGATTTCGCAGCAACATCCTGTTTCTCATATAAACCATACAAAACAAGTTGCAGAGATTCAAATTTGTATTTTCAATCTGTTCTAAGTAGGACAAGGAACTTCACTGATAACTATACAATGAGCTCTAATCTAAGCATGAATAAAATATTAATTATCAATTTGTATAACTCTGAACAGGAAATATCCAGTCTTCATTCATTCAGTGTGTTATAGTTGGTTGGACACTTGGGTTTAGAGCCCACTCAATCATTAAGTGTTTGGACCAATCCCTGTTGTCCTCTCATGCAAAGGGGCACAAGAGATACAAAGGGACTGTCCATTTAGCATTGCTCTCAAGGTCAAGTTCATCTTCCTGGATACATAAAACAACTTTCTTCAGAAGTTATCCCTCAACACATGGGAGGTCAAGAAGAGCTGCAGAACTTCTGGGGTATAGCTAAACACACAGTATGTATATTGTTCATTCTCATGACAAACTCATGAAGAGGAGCTTGTATCTGAAGAAGTCTCTTCGTATCTTAAGAAGTGTGCATGCGCACAAAAGCTCATACCAATGACAAACTTACCGTAGTTAGTCTCTAAGGTGCTACTGGAAGGAAGTTTTTTATTTTGTCATGAAGAGGATTTATTCTCAGCCTAGTCTAATTCACAGAGCTGTAGTAAGCAGGGCTGGATTAAGACCTTTAAACGCCCTGAGCACTTAAAAGATTGCGGTGCCTCCATACATATCTAATTCAAAATATAAATATATAAATAGTAATAAACCATAAAATAAAAAATTATTTTTCGAAGTGCAACAAAACATACTGTAAGATGGGAAACAATGTTTATTTCTGTATATTTCCACTTTTTTATACGTGTGGGGGGGGACTCCTACTTTTTCTAATTGCAAAGTCTTTGATCACATCCTCAAAACTAATCTTAAATAACACATCTGCTACTGCTGTTATGTTGGGATTTTTAAGTATATACAATAACTGAGAAAATGAATGCTCAGTGGAGCAATTTGTGACCTTTAATGTTAAAAACCTGGCATTGGAAAATTTCTGTGGTGCCCCTTCTCTTGATGCCCTAAACACATGCTTATTTTGCTTAATCTAGCCTTGGTTGTGAGGATAAAACTAGGGGTGGAAAGACCATACATGTCACCCTGAGACTCTTTAAAGGAAGGACAGGATAAAATGTATAATTAAAGTTATTAAATGATTCATGGCTGCAGCATAACAAAATGTACTGACTGCATCACTTTCTAACTTTTGAAACTTGTGTGTGTGTGTGTGTGTGTGTGTGTGTGTGTGTGTATGTGTGTACACACACACACATACACACACACACACACACACACACACACACACACACACATATATATATATATATATATGGGTGTTAGTCTAACAATAGCTAATCACTCATTTTTCTCTGAGAAAAGTGGCATAGGGCTAATAGTTATTCCTAATCTGACAGGCATAATTATACATATAATTATACATCTGTGCTGTTTTTCCTCTTTACATTGTTGCAATGTAAAGTAAGTGCATGGAACTTTAGACCTTCAGGTTTTCAAAAAGAGTGTGGCTCTGAGTTTAAATAGAAAGGAGCTATTTACATGTGCTAGGAGGTGCGGTACATTTCCATTCTCTGCTGGATCAGATCCAGGCTAGAATAGCCTATATTTAACAAGTAAAAAAAATCGTTCAAAGTATTAATAAAATGTGGCTGCATGGCAATTTCAGGCTGACAGCTGCTAAGGTAGGTCAAAGCAAATATTCCACTTCGGCATGACGCCCTTCTGACCTCACCAGTGCAAATCAAAAGCCACGTTCAGTGTCGATTAATCCAGATGGTTCATCATAAGTAACCTCCAACATCGGAGCAGAACTGAAGGTTTAGAACTGGCTTGCACAAATGCTGATCCACCAAACACAGCCCACCAGTGGCAAAATATGTTTTTTATGCCTGACTGCAGCTGAAATATTGGGTGAGGGATGCTAACCAGGAGGTCTGGTGTAGAATGCAGTCCTGATCCATTATTCTAAATTGAAGTTTTGTAAATTATTTCAGTTGTATTTCGCCTGTAGTCTATACTTCTGTTGCCCTTTATGAGGAATAGTGCTGCTGCTGTTGTTTGCTTGCTTGCTTGCTTGCTTGCTTGCTTTTAGCCTTGTCTGATAGAGAGAAATTCTGCTTTATAGCCCTCTGCCAAGGTGCTTCCTTTTTTATGGGTAGGATGCAGAATAAGGTAGATGCCATCGAAATCCATGTTTCAGCTCTAAATTTCCTGACAAATGTTGGGTACTAGATGCTGATGAAAATAGAAGGACCTTTAAACATTACTTAAAATAGTGAATGTCATTTGTCTGGCACATTTCATTATGTTTAGTTTTATATCTGTTTGTGAGCTCGGGAATGGCGGGTGGAAGTTGGAACAAATCTCTTAAGAAGAATCATATGAAAAGCATATAAGGCAAGATCATTGGTTTTATTGCTTGCCTTTTGAAATCTATTTTGAGAGGAGAAGGAATAAGAAGTATGCCAACAAAAAATAATGAACAAAAGATAAGCCTTTGTTCTTGTGACTTGACTGACTGCAGCATACAAAATGGCATAGCATCAAGATAAATGGTGAAAGGCGAAAAGTAAAAGGGAGTGCTGAAAATCATAAAAGTCCCCTTATAATTAGAGAGCTGGGAAGCTACTTGTGTAGAAGCTATCAGTAAAATCAATGTATCAGTGGAAGCAAAATAGCAATCCTATTTTCCAATACTTCTACACCGAAGTGTTTAAATCAGCCAAAGCAACAAGAATTTTTCAGCCAAGTTGTGAATAAAGATGTCAAGATCAGACAAGGAGATGATAGTGGAATATAATGGTAAGTTCACATATTGTGCTAATTGCTTGGTGACTCCAACCTCATATCTTCCTCCTGTGCTTGTTGCTGTTATGAGAACCATGTCCCAATTGATCATGCTTTGTATATACAATTCTCTGTTTTGATTCCTGGTATTTCTAGTGAAAGGGAAGAGAGATTGCAAGTCTGCCTGAAACAATGGGGACGCTTCCATTCAGAGGAGCCATGCTGCCATGCTACATACGAGAGCCAGGAGTGGGTTTTTGTGGGGAGACTGGGGACAGCACGGGGGTAAAAAAAAGAGCACATCACCACATGCCAAGGGCTCTGACACAATGCTTTAAAGTGTGGACCTGTGCTTTAAAACACAGCACAAAAGGTATTCAGGATGAACCCTGAGTTTTCAAAAGCTCAGGGACGGTCAATAGTCAATAGTTCAGTAACTACACAGTTTTCTGTAGCCTTAAAACCAGTCTTTGGGTGCATTCGTTGTGCAGCTCAGCTCTGTCTGAGTTGAGATTAGTGTCTAGGATTTGGATGAAAAGTAGATTACATTTTAAGGGGCAGTTGAAAACATTCTGTGGAAACACTCTGTGGGGGGAAAAAGGGCTTTGTGCTTTTTTGATAACAGATGTAAAAGCAAAACTAACAGGACTTACCCAACATTACGAGCTGAGAGAGGACTCTTGGCAATCAAATTAACTCCCCACCCCCACCCCGAGAGTTCTCTTAGTAAGACTACCAGTCTGATTCAGGACTGAGCCAAACAGAAGAGTTCATCCATCACTACACAGGATGTCTGTAGCTACATCATTACAAGTCTGTCTGAACACTGTCACAGCTGTGAAATTCTTTATTATGCTGTGACAGTGCAGGCTGTAGAGAGAAGGGAGGGAAGCAAACCAGCTAGCCTAGCCCATCTTCCTCTTAGCTTTGCCACTGTTACCAAGTCTGTGTGTGTGCACGCACACACAGACACATGCATGCACGCACACACACACACACACTTAGTAACAGTGGCGAAGTTAAGAGGAAGATGGGCTAGGCTAGCTGGTCTCAACCGTCCTTTAATCTCTGAAATTTTGTTTAACTGCCACAACCAACACTTGGTATGAGTGCATAACAAAGCCTGAGACTAAACTAGACAAAAAAACCATCAATTTTATTTGTTATTGTATTGTAATGTTTTGTTTGTTTGTTTTTGTTTGTTTGTTTTGTATAACAATAGAAAATGAATAAAAAAATTTTTTAAAAAAACCCCATCAATTTTACTTTACTTTTTTTGGGCATTTTTTGAAAAAAATGTTTGAGCAGTTCCCCATAAGATTGCTGTGTTGCAGCTCTTTATATCTCTGGGTTACAAATGTTGGTCCTACTCAGAGTAAGCCTGTTGAAATTAATCAACCTAAAATTAGTGATGCCTATTAGTTTCAATGAGACTACTCTGAGTAGGACTAACATTGCATAGAACCCTTTCTTTCTTTCTTAGATATATTATTTCTTTTTATAACTGGAATGAAACCTCATTCAACCAATGCATATTAAAATTAATCTGAAATTAACTTGATTTCATAACAGTAAGTTTTCCTTTTCCCTCATTTGTTGTGTTTCTTTTTCCCATTTAAATTGTTAGGTCTCATTTCCCTTTCCCTTTCACTACCGGGTTCCTGGGCTGAACTTTTAACGCTCCTGTGAACTTTAATATCTCTGCTTAGAATGGTCTCTAAAAATGGAAAAGAAAAGCATTTGTTATATAACGAAGAAGAGAACATGTAACAGTGGGGCAGCTTCCTTATTCACATATGTACTGCATAAATCTCTTACTTTGGAATCAGAGCACAGTTCAATTGTCTGCTTACGTTTGATGGATTTAGTTTTCTAAGGAGGAATTACCAGTCAAACTACATCGCCAGGATAAGTGAATCTACATTTTGGATGCTTCTTTGAGTGGAGAGAAATTCCAGGGGCAAATCTTTTCCCTGTACTTAGTTACCTGGAAGCTTATGGCATTTTGTAGTATTTACAAATAATCAGGTGGAGCATAGAGGAGGCACAGCTAAATCATTCATAAGCCCACTGCCCTCACAGATCTCTAGAAAGAGGCAGCCAGACCACACATACCCCACCCAATGATGTTTGCTTACAGAATCCAAAATTTAGAGATAGAGGGATAGGTTTTGGACAGCAGTCTCTCTTAGTTTCTTTCTTCCTCTTCTCGATGTTCCATCATGACCATGACACAGAGGAAAGACATACCTTTGGGTATTTCATGTCCCTAGAAAATGAAAGGGGGTCTCCAGCACTACTTCTGGCACCATTAAGCCTCTCCTATACAACTCCATGCTTTAAAAGCTGGTTTTGGACAAAGGATGGAGACAAATGACAGGCAAGACCACAATAAGATGTCCGTACTGAATGGCATGGTCAGGAAGCACAGGTGCTTCCCAGCTTGTCCCCACCTCCACAGTGATAGGGGTTCGAAGGGTGATACAGTGAAAAGGAACATGATGAATTGGTGCACTCTTGATAGGGGGCTGGAAAGGCTCGTGAAAGGCCACCTGCCCCCAACCAGCAGCACAACTCTTTCTGTGTTTCTGGAGCTGGAATACGCCAGGATCCTGCCGAACTATTTACAAAGCTAAATAACCTGTAACTGTCTGAGTAGCTAATGCCTGAGGGTTGAGGCTGTGTCCTCTGTGGTTCAGCTTCTTCTTTATTTTGCCTTCATCACAGAAGAGGACTCCTTGTGTAGTACTGCTGTTTTCTTATTTTTACTCAACTCTCAAGCTGCAGTACAAAAAAGTACATTATTGGAATGTGCACAACAACCCTTGGGAAACTAATTGTCTTCCTAAGCCCAGGAAAACATTGCTTCCCCTTCACCTCCTGTGCTGTCTGCCTCCATATTCACTACTATGAATACGAAAATCCCTTTACAGAATGGTCAACAGAAAAGAAATAATAATAATAATTGGGACTACAGGGAATGACTGCAGTTCTGTAACCGACTATATTCTTTCCATGTTTAGGTTTTATGTGCACCTGAAGATCACAAGAAGGAACAAGCTCTGCTTAAGGCCCTGGAATGTCAGAGCTAGCCAGAAAACGGGTGGGTGGGTGGGTCCAATTTTGGTGAAGTTAATTATGGCTAAATTGCATGAAACAGCAAGAGAAGATTATTTTTGTGACTTAGAACAGCTAATGTAACCTCATTGGGAACCATAGCTGTCAACCCCCGGATTTGAAGATAAGGAATCTTATGGGGCTGTCAACTCCTGGATATGAATGTAAGGGCGCTGAATAAGGGAATTTCCTGGGGGGGGGAGGGAAAGTTGACAGCACTATTGGGAACCTATATGATCCACCTCTGGCCTTCATGGAGATAAAGCAGATACTTATATCCAATTCTCTTATATAAACTGTAACAGTTGGTGTAAATTATTCGGTAGTGTTTGGAACGTTTTTGTCTTCTGGGTCAATTAAAATAGTTTTCTTTTTAAATGGAAAGTAGTTGGACAAATTCTGAGACTACCCCTAGCCACAATTCCTTGACTTACAGACCACAAACCTCACCCATCTCTCATGGCATTGGTAATGGTGGTTGCTACGGTTGTGGCAGTACCAAGCTGGAGAGAGGTCACCTATCTCATTTTCTCCTGCCCCCTTTCCTCCTTGGCACAAGGAATGTAGCTATGGCAAGCATTACTAGCAACTGGCCTGCTGCTATTTCAGCACAGCAAGCACCAAGCATGGATGGAGAAGGACAGGGAAACCTATATGCCTGGTGTGAGTGGGCAGGACAAGTTCTTGTCCAGTTTGGTGTATAATCAGAGCCAAAGAAGAATACAGTGGTACCTTGGGTTACAAACACCTCTGGTTACAAACACTTTGGGTTACAGACTCCACTAACCCAGAAGTAGTACCTCGGGTTAAGAACTTTACCTCTGGATGAGAACAGAAATCGTGTGCTGGCGGTGCGGCAGCAGAGGGAGGCCCCATTAGCTAAAGTGGTAACTCAGGTTAAGAACATTTTCAGGTTAAGAACAGACATCTGGAACAAATTAAGTTCATAACCAGAGGTCCCACTGTATTGGGGTAGGATTAGATTAGAACACTGGAGTGGTGTGTCTAAGAATATGAGAAAATATTATTCCGAGTTAGCCATTCATTGTGCAGTTTGGCAACATTATTAATATTTAATTTTTAAAGGGGGGAGAATTACTAAATGCCACCAAAGTCCATGCAAAATTTAAAACAGCCCTAAATACAGTTGCAACCTATGCAAACATTTTGTTTAATGATTTTTATCCATATCTGACAGAACGGTAGTCACCATTTGGGGAGGTGGGGAGGAGAAATCACCTTCAATAGTCTTCCTCCTACACAAAGATACACCGGAAATTCCAGCCCAGAAGGTATCACAATTATGACTGGTTTCATTTTATAAAGCTGCAACAAAAACTGGTTTACAATACCAGCTATATTGGTTAGTACCAGGTGCCCAATTTAATGTTTCTGCTGTTAGAGCAGTAATACTACCAATAATGGGGTTTTATCATCCTTTGTGAAGCTTGTGAACCCAAATTGTGAAGCAGAAATGCTTTTCCAAAGAAAAGACACATGTGGCAGGCTTAGTTGCTGTGTGCTATAATTTCACTAATAGCCTCAGCTTTGTCGATTTCCAGTAAGAGAAGGTAAATAGGGCATCATCACCGCTAGCCAACATACAGGGAAAACAGACACTTTAAACAGATAGTTGAAAGTTGCCATTCATGTATGTGGGGGGGGGGGGATACGATATTGGAACAGAGTCCCAGTTTTATGCAATAGCCACTTAAAATATTCTTATCAATTATTTCATTTTTCTCTCAGAATCCCTCTCATTAGAAGTGAAATAATTAGTCTGGGAGAGCGCTTCACTTTGTGCTTGTTTTCATCACTGTCACAAAACTCTGGTTTGCGTGATTTAAGCTTGACCACAAGCAGGTTTGCATTGATTTGATGCTCAATTTCCCTCCTTCTTTACCCTCACTGTCTTCAGCAACTTTAGAACATTAGCCCTCACTGCTGCCTAATCTGATTGGCTACAGTGAGCCAGATGTTAGCCCCATTCAGGTGTCTGCCTGAACACATGATATCCTAATGTGAGTGGGGGAGGAGGCCAGGGGCACACATGCAAACTCCATTTCCAACTTGCACTCACGAGTTCATCTTCAGACTTTTGTGCTCTATGCATTGGGCAAATTTGTGACAGTTGCTATAAGGTGGGCAAAAACATGCAGGCCAGCCAATTTGCTTGCAGGAGAAAATTCCTCCTTGGCCGTGAATATGGCAACTGGGTAAACATGGTCCATATGCAACACACTCCCACACCCCCACTAGGCACTTGGTGGGTGAAAAATCCCACAATGGTCAGCCAAGAGGATTCCCAAGCCCCTGCCCCTGATTGGCCTGGTGGGCGATGCCCACCCACACCTGGTTGTCTGATGAAACTGGAAATGGGTGGTGCATATAAACAAAATAATATGGGTCATCACACCCAATAGGATGAAATGGCAATCTGGGCTAATGAGACAACAACAACAACAACAACAACAACAACAACAACAACAACAACAACATTTATTTGTACCCCACCCATCTGACTGGGTTACCCCAGCAACACTGGGTGGCTTCCAATACATATAAAAACACAATAAAACATCAAACTATCTGATCCAATCTAAAAAAGTCACAATAACTTTAAAATAAACACCTTACATCAAATAAAGCAATATTCAATAACCCATTAAAATCTAATAGTAGATAGTAAAATTAAACACCAGCAAATATTAATTAGCCAGTTTACACTTATCAGTAAATAACGAATTGCTAATATATAATCAATACAAATAACAGCAAATCATGAAACCACAAAACATAGAATACCACGTACAGTGGTACCTCGGTTTGCGACCGCAATCCGTTCCGCGGAGGCGGTCACTTGCCGAAGTGGTCGCTCCCTGAAGGCACGCTTCTCTGTGTGTGTGAAGTGCCGATAAAGCGCTTCTGTGCACGCGCACACTGTGAAGATCGCTTCTGCACATGCACGATCTGCGCAGATCGCGTCTGCGCATCCGACGTCGCAGAACCCGGATGTAAACACTTCCGGGTCCGTGGTGGTTGCGCGCCGAAGTGGTCGCAAACAGGGGTAGACGTAAACCGAGGTTTGACTGTAAAAGGATCAAACTGAGAGACAAGAAAGAAGTAGAATGTTGCTGGAGACAAAGTAGCCTTCAGGGAAACAAAAGGAGCTGTATAGTGTGGCAACAACCTAGGTTTTGTTTTTGGTTTTAAACAATGAATTTCTTTGACTGCATGGACCATGTGCATTTTAGTGAAAGTGTTATCGAAGTGAACACTGTATCACATATGGTAAAAATGTTGAAATTAGAGGGACCTTCAACATAGCCATAGAACTGATACATTTCACTGAATATTCTGAACAAAAATGTTCCAGGTCGAAAAGAGCATTTGAAAAAGCAGTGCAGAAGCATGAAATAGTATGTGATTAAAAGAAATGTGTCCCAAGTCTCAATATATTTATGTGCATTATTAATATTAGTAGAATTGTCACTTAGAGAAAGGATGAGATTAAGGATAAGGCAGTTCTGTCATACCAACAGCAAGCAAAGTGCAAAAGGAATCATATTAGTGACAATTTATTTCTGCCAATATGAAGCACAGTGCTCCTGGAACTAATTAATTAAACCTTTCTCTCAGTTTTATGGGAAAGCTTACAGCATAGATTTGCAAAATACACGAAGATGAGCTCCAATATTAGCATGCTGATCTTAAGACCTGTTGATCTAGGGTGTGCAATTTTTTAGGTACACAGTATTATTCTTTATCAGGCAGAAAGAAAGGGCAATTAAGAGTGCATTTGGGCCATAACAGCAAGTTCTCCATCACAGGAGAACAAGAAAAATTATTGTCATAGATAATTGCAGAAAATTACATTAACAACCAGCTGTTTTGAGAGCAAAGTTATTTCAAAATGCCTCTCTTCAAAATGACACATGCTACCTACCAACACAACCACATTTTTAATGCCTCTACTAGTGTTATGGGACTAGAGCAGGCATCCCCAAACTTCGGCCCTCCAGATGTTTTGGACTACAATTCCAATCTTCCCCAACCACTGGTCCTGTTAGCTAGGGATCATGGGAGTTGTAGGCCAAAACATCTGGAGGGCCGCAGTTTGGGGATGCCTGGACTAGAGGTTGAGCTGGACACACTTTTCACTTTTATCTACAGGATGAGAACAGTTTAATCAGAGTGGAAATCTTGAACATCAGGGTGTAGCAGACTTGCCAGGCTTTAAAATGGGAACGATGGGCCTAGCAGTCAACTTTCTAGCTCCCCAGCATCTTCATCAATCCTGTTTCATATATGATGGTGATACATGGTACCAACCTGCAGCTAAAGCTCATACCACAGAATGTGGCCAGAGCCTTCAACTTGCTACAGCATTTTCCCCTCTCAGTAGACATACAGACCTCTGTCCGATTGCATTGATTGGAACCAATACATGAGGGCTACACATGAGGCTACTATAATTTGCAGGGTTACAGTGGTCCTGTCTTGAGCTGCTGTACTCAGGTAAAGACACGTGGTGGGATACATATGAAGAGGGCCCTTCTAGCTTAGCATCCTGTTTCTCACAGTGATCAAACAGATACTTCCAGGAAGGGTGCAAGCAGTTCGCAAGGCCAACATCCTTCAGAAGCTATTTCTTTCCAAGAAGTTGCTATTCAGCGGCATCTGAACACGGGGTTCCATTATTTATGTCTCTGTGTCAAGAGTTGATAACCTATGGCTCTCCTCATGTAATTGGACAAGATTTCCAAGTCCCCTAAGACCCAGCCAGGATAGTGAATGGCCAGGGGTGGTATGGGTTGTAGTCTAATAACCTCTGAAGGATGTTCTATGTGATCCTTGCCAGGTCTCTAGCTCAATGATTTTACTGTGTGTTCATGAAGGTGATTGGATGGCATCTAAACCAGATACCAGACCAGCATTTGCAACCTTCTCCCATTTTTCATCACCTCCAATCAACCTATGATTTTCCCGCTTTTTCATTTTTGAGACAAATCGGTGGTGTATATGCTAACTCCTAGCAAACATTTGTCAAATAAAAGTGATCCCAGAATGGTGTCTGCATCTTCTGGATCAAAAACAATACAACAGACTCTGTGTTAGGCAATGTTACATTTGCAAAGATGTGTAAGTGTTGTCTTGCTGATGGAAATTAGGAAGGGGGCTCAGTCAGCATAAATGGAAGTACTCCAGTTGAACAGGTGTGTGGCTTGGAGCCTTTTAGACGATAAAGGCAAGAGCATGAAAGAAGAAGGGCAAAGTGAAGTGGAAAATGCTACAGCCAAAGTTCAAGTTTGCGGGAAGTTGCTGGGAATTAAATCCAGATTTTCCACAACTTTTTATGTAAGAAACTTAGCCAAAGCTTCTAGAAGCAGATTAACTTTTAGTGCTGGGTGGAAGTGGGGATTTCAAGCTTTTGCTTATCTTTACAAGGAAACATTTCACTGAACATCTGAAGCATATTTCTAGCTGCATGGTATCAGTCTTTTTAAATCAAGGCTGTATGTTTCATAAACTTAGTAACAAAAATGGGCTAGATTAAAAATCTCACAGAGCATGAAGATCACTGTGTCTGCCAAGCTCCATGTACATCTGTGCTCTTAAATGATAAAGGGCACATTGTTTAATGTAAAAATACTGCATTGGCTTTACGGTAAAGTGTTGTAGGTTGCAGCACTGCTACCAAATATAGTTATCAGAGCCACCAAAAGGGCACTCTGGATGCACATGTGGAAGTGTTACTGCATGGATAATGTCGAAATGGTATGCTTTATCTAAAAAAAAAATATTACATTTTCTAGTTTCATGAGTGGCTCTCATATTGATCATGATTAACTTTAAAAACAGACATAGACAACACAACCCTTCTCAGCTTACTATGTGTGCAAGAATACAGCCAGTGACAGAAGCCACTGCCACCTAAGGCAAAGAAAGATAAAATATTATTCATGAACTAGCAATCTATAGAGAGGTTTTAGTAGTGAAACTGTAAACTTCCTCTATTACAATATTAAGCAGGTTCTCATTGTGGGTTGCAAATTGATCAGATGGAGGAGCCAAGAAAGCACTAAAACCCCAAAGGTACCACATGTTAAGGATGCATTAAGGAGAGTGATGGACAGATCATCTGGTCAGACCAGGCATCCCCAAACTTTGGCCCTCCAGATGTTTTGGACTACAATTCCCATCATCCCTGACCACTGGTCCTGTTAGCTAGGGATCATGGGAGTTGTAGGCCAAAACATCTGGAGGGCTGCAGTTTGGTGATGCCTGGGTTAGACGCTGTGAGAACAAAATGCTGGATTTGATGGTCCATTGGTCTGATCCAGAAGGCTTTCCTCAGGTTCTTACAGTCAGCCTTTCTTCTATTCATTGACAGTGTTGCGTGCACTCATTTATAAGTCTGTTCTATCCCTTTTTTGCAGATTAAAATATATATACGGAAAATTTACATTTAAATTCTGCACATTTTGTATGCAGTTTATATGCATTCTTCCCCTCAAACATGCGTTTTATCCACCTTTCGGCCACAAATTGTGTCTGCAGATGTTTTAACTAGAACTGCATTGTAGAATATGCGGAAGTGTGTACAGTGGTACCTCTGGTTATGAACGCTTCTGGTTACGAACGCTTCAGGTTACAAACTCGGCTAAACCGGAAGTAGCTTTAAACTACCTTCCCCAATATCCTAGCCCAGACTAAAGCAAGAGACAAACCCCTACTCTTCTCTTCATAAGGGGTTATGGAGGAGAGTGAATCCTTATACTTCTCCTTGCTCCATACCCCCCACCGCAAATAATAATCCCAAGGATCTATTTGTCTATAAAGTGGCAATCCACGCTGGAGCAGCTCTTGTGTTAAATTTTATCTACTTTGGCCAAAGAGGGGAGCTATAGCCATTTTAAGATTTCCCACTGAATTGGGAAGACAGACAGAATGACTCAGTGCTCAAATTTTACAGGCAGAAGCAGAGCGAGCACAAAGCAACTCAGAGGCATATTAGTGGTTTTTTTTTAAGAAACACACAGAGATACAAGTTAAATCTTGCATTCTGTGTGCACCCATATTAAATATCCATGGGCATTATCTTTGATTACAGGGCTAGAGTGAATTAATACTGCAAAAATATTTTGCGTTGAAATAAATAGGGCTTTAAAATGTTTAACTTTGGCTGAATCCTGACCTGACATTTGTAGTCAATTTAAAAATACTTGTTTCAGTCCTGTACTCATTTCGTAAATTGACTACATTTCCAGGAGAATCTTAAAACTCTTTTCACCCTTCTGATTAGTTTAGCAAGGATCTCCTTCTTGCATTTGGAATGAATGCAGAAGCCTAGATTGCATTGATTTGGCATCAAACTCAGATACTGCTTTTTGGGATAATGTGCATAACTGGAAACTCTCTGACCTCATAATTTGTTTGCAAGAGGAGCATCAGCATCTGCCATCTGGTTTGTTGCCAGATTTTTTTCTCCCTGTTCATCAGCTGCTTGCTGCTCACAGTTTGAAACACATAGAAGGAATGCAGGCTGCCATAGTTTATGGTGCGGAAACAGCATAAATGCAAACTATTAAGATGGCAGCACTGTTGTAAATGGAGCCCTAAATATGAGAAATGATCATAACGTGATCAGGGCCAGAATATCCTCCAAGCCTTCCTTCTGCACAAGAATTGAACAAACTTTATCCAAAACATGTCCATTATATTATGCTCAACACCCCTAAACCATGATCTTAGCATTGTGATATTTCACCAAATAAATGTTATTTCTTCAAATTATGGTGAATTACACCACAAGATAAAGATCACTATGGTCTATCATCTATCTATCTATCATCTATCTATCTATCTATCTATCTATCTATCTATCTATCTATCTATCTATCATCTATCATCTATCTTAGATTTATATACCATATATATAAAATATACAGTATATAATAGTCCACCAGGGCCAATGTCCCTAATAGTCCACTTAGCATGGTTGTCCCAACTTTTTTAATTATTGGACAGTCCAGTCCAGGCTACAAACTCCCTAGCCTAGCTGGGTATCTACTTCTCTTCCGTGCTAGTTGCTCCAAGTTGGGCTGCTTTGTAACCCTAAAGAACTATCAAGGTAGGGAGGGGAACCATTGGAATAAAAGCCTGTGGGTAGAAAAAGTTGATTTCTCCTTTTCCTTTTGTTTGTTTAAATTGTTGTATCTCAAAAAAAAGCACCACATGACTCAAGACTTGGCCTCCCCTTCAGGAGTAGGAGGAAGCACAATTTTACGGTACCACCAAAGGGCAGCAAATTGCACATTACGGTACTTCATCCATAATTCTATTGTTACCCACCAGGAGGATACAATTTGTGGTGTCTAAACCAGGCACCAAAATATTCTGGACTGTCTCTGGCACAGCCCATCTCCTTTATTCCAGAATTGGAGAAAGGTGTCCCTTCTTTATCGAGGGACATTTTCCATTCTCTTTCTGGGGGCCCAGTTTAGTGCACCATGAGAACACAATGCCTCTTTTGAAAATGGGTCACTTGACATGTTGAGACTTCTAAACAGGAACACTGATTAGTGCTTAGCGGTGTTGATTCCCTTGTCATATTGTATCCAGGGTGCAAAACAAGGTGTTAGTCCTTTCTTATCAGTCCTGCAGTATAGTGGGCAGCTTGTGCCTGGGCAGCTGCAATAAATTCAAGAGGGCAGCTGAACAACACTGTCCGCCTGCATGCTGTCAGTTACAAAGCTGGGACTCAGTTTCCCAATTTCAGCAAATGAGTCTGCAAGAAACTCATTTTCCATTGTTTCAAGCAGAAAGCCAGTCTTCCCAGGTGTTCTGGCTGTTCTACATGCAAATTCACACTGGTTCTTTTATTATGCATGAAAGTCATACCATACAACCCTGGCTATTTTTAAACTACTATTTAACTCCCTTTTCTTCAGCTGCATTCTGTCCTAGGCCTTCAATATTAAAAGTGTATGAGGGTTTCTTTTTCTTTTTCTTTCCCTATTGCTGCAAACATAAAAGCATATTCTTTACACTCCAGTGCTCTGAACAATAGTTAATGACATCCTGATTTACTCTTACATTTGAATAAGCTTAATTGTATTCTTATTTTATTTAAGCTAGTTGCAGTATCAAGGAAACTCATTAAGGTTGTACTTGCTTCTTCCTTAGGCAAGGCTCAGGCATATTCCCCCAATTACATTAATCAGCATGACAGAAATACTAAAGATCTACTTCACATTGAGCCATTGTTTTCCTGTAAAATGGGTCACAGAAAAGGGAAGCTATTTTCTGGGTATTTACCTTCTGTTTGCAAGGCACAGAATTTTCATTTTAATTAGCAAATGGAGTGTTTGTGTGACCAGCACAAGACTCGCAGCTCTGAAAGTGGGAATCTTATGCCTGTCCCACAGAGGTTCAGTGCAGGACACAACTCATATCACCTTGAGTGGGCTGCTGACCTTTGTAAAAAGGTAAAGGGATCCCTGACCATTAGGTCCAGTCGTGACCGACTCTGGGGTTGCGGCGCTCATCTCGCTTTACTGGCTGAGGGAGCTGGCGTACAGCTTCCAGGTCACGTGGCCAGCATGACAAAGCTGCTTCTGGCGAACCAGAGCAGCGCACGTAAACACCGTTTACCCTTACCTTCCAAGTCCCGGACTGCAGAATCCGGGACCGGCAGCCGTGTGACACCGGAAGTTACGTCGACGTAATTTCCGGTGTCACTTTGCCCTTCTATGGGCACCAAAAATGGCCACCGTCGGCTTCAAAAGTAGCTTCTGCGCATGACCGGAAGTGCATCAACGCAACTTCTGGTGTCGGCCCGCCCATCTATGGGCACCAAAATGGCCACCGCCGTCACCGGAAGTCGCATCTTCGCACTTCTGGTCATGCGTAGATGCGACTTTTGAAGCCGGTGGCGGCCATTTTTTGTGCCCATAGAAGGGCAAATCAGAAAAAAAATGATGGCCGCCGACAGGAGAAAATAATGGAGAAAAACGGGAGACGAAATGATACGGGGGACCACCGGGAAAAGGTAAGTAAAAACGGGGGTTTCCCGGGGGAAACGGGAGACTTGGCAGCTAAGTGTTTACCTTCCTGCCGGAGCGGTACCTATTTATCTACTTGCATTTTGAGGTGCTTTTGAACTGCTAGGTTGGCAGGAGCTGGGACTAAGCAAGGGGAGTTCACCCCGTCACGGGGATTCGAACCGCCAACCTTCTGATCGGCAAGCCCTAGGCTCTGTGGTCCCTGCTGACCTTTGTAGACAGCCTCAAGAAGAAAGCAAAGCACGAAGTGGGAAACCTGAATCACTGAGACTTGGGCCTGAGGGGAAATCTTGCACATGGCAGTCAATGAGTCTAGACGCATAGCCAATGTTGTCTATTGCCCAGGCAACACCTCACCCTTTCATTGGCAGTCTTTACATCAGGCCAGGAGAAGTCCATGGGCTTTCTGAAATCAGCCTGGAGCCTTAAAGTATGTATATTGGGAAACAAATAACCCACTTGCAGCAGTAATTTCATGTGTCCCCCACATGATTCAGCAGAGTGCTGGTTGTCATTTATTATCCCTTCTCTGGAGGTCACCCTAAATCTAAAATAGCTTGAACCATTATTGGCTAGTCTTTCATCCTTCTGAAATAGAATGTGGACACCAGAATAGTTATACATTTCTTTAAAACCTACATGTTGCTGTATTGGCTTTTAAACATAGTTGTATCTGCTATTACTACAAGTCCCTGTCTTTTGGATACTTCCTCATCTTTCAGTATACGGTTATAATACCATGAAACAATATGGATGGCAATGAAAATGACTTTTCTACACATTTTGGAGAAATTCAGATTTGACTATCATAACATCATGGAGAAGAAATGAAGTGTAAATATAATTGTTCAAGTTACAAAACACCTGCCTTGAATTTTTTATTGAGAGATAATTGGAGTAGATCCCCCCCCTTTTGCTCTCTTTTTTTTCAAGAACATAAGGACTGTCTCCTTCTTCCTCCACTCATTTCATTTTTCTAAGCTTAGTATCCTATTTTAGCAGGCACTGTGGCTTAATTCATGCACGTTAGTATAGGATCTGGTGAGTCTTATTTGGAAAGGTCAACGTAGGTTCATCATGACTCTACATACGTGTTAAAAGCCAGCTATAAACTTTATGATTCATTCATTTTTCATTCTGGCTTATAGCTGTGCTTAGAACACAGCCTGATAACATGCTCCTTTTTCTTTCAAAAGCAAAGATGCACCAAATAGTTTGACGAAATAAACAACCACCATTATTTTGCAATCTGGTGTGTTTTGTTTGGTTTGGTTTGCGTTTTTGCTATGTTATATGTAACTCAAGGAACCACGTTTGTCAAAAACTGCTATGCAGACTTTCCAAGCAAATGCCAAACATCCCAGCTCAGTCGGTAGAGCAGGCTTCCTCAACCTCGGCCCTCCAGATGTTTTGAGACTACAGTTCCCATCATCCCTGACCACTGTCCTCCGAGCTAGGGGTCATGGGAGTTGTAGGTCAAAAACATATGGAGGGTTGAGGTTGAGGAAGCCTGTGGTAGAACATGAGACTCTTAATCTCAGGGTCATGGGTTTGAGCCCCACATTGGGCATCAGTTCCGTGTTCAGACCCAGAGACCTCCTCCCTAAATAAATTCACACTTGATTCAAATTTTAGTTTTGGTTTTTGGCAGAATTTAGGCCACAACTTTATTGACTGCAGAAAGTGAGTGGTTGCATAGGCTCTGGTTCAACTAGCTCCCTGAACCCTTGAGGCAGCGCTGACCCATACCACCAGCATAGGTCAGCCAAGGGTGAACACCTGGATAGGCGAAATGCCGGGAACAGACTATGTTCATCACCCAGATGTCCCCCTGGACTCACAGGGGTTGACCAAACCATTTGAGTCCCTGGATTCCTTTAACGGAATACCCTTTGCATCTGAACCAGTGCCTATCTGCAACCTTACAAGTTGTGGCGATTTGCTACAGAGCAGGTGAAACCCAAATGGCACCAGCCAATCAGCCAAGTGGGGAAAATTCCTGCCATGCCCCTATCCCAATGACAGACACACAACGGCATAGCAAGGTCAATTGCAAAAGCCCTAAAAATAGGGAAGGTGGGTGGGTGTTCCAAATGCACAAGCCAAAAGAGGAAGCTCTGGGTCACATGCATGGGTATATATAGGTCCCTTGATCCGTTTGTACTGCAGCCCATTGGCCAGATTGAATCCAACATGAAGGGACCTACCAATTGGGAATTGTGGCTGGCCAATCTTACCCACCCACAACAACGAGGTCAGTCTCCAGGTCTCACTGCAACATGTGCCCTCTTTTAGGGAGGACACAATTTGTCTGGCATAAGCTGGAACTTCTAAACAAGGCCCAAGAGCAATTCCACACACAGAACATTGCAGTAATCCATCCTTGGGCTTACCAGCGCATGGACTAAAGTAGTCCAAGAACAGCCTTAGCTGGTGAACCAGACAAAGCTGGTGAAAGGTACTCTTAGCCACTGAGGACACTTGGGCCTGTAATGACAAAGAAGTATTCAGGAGTACCCAAAAGCTATGTACTTTCCCCAAGATTTATTTAGATTCGGCCTTCCATTTAGACTTGGCCTCATGTTTTCCCACAAATAGCCAAAGAAGAGATCCACCATGTAAATATAATGAGGAGATGAATATTGTGAAAACTGGGCTTTGATCAGTTAATTTCCCCAAGGTCATATATATCTGTCCAAGCGTTGAGGTAATATTTGTAGCTACTTCTCAAAAAACTGGAGCAGGGTGACAGAAATGCTGATTCATAAACTGCCCGTATTGCATTTTTTAAAATGTGACAAAACCCCCTATAATCTCAAATATAAACAAATGATAATCTACTTAGACTGCACAATAATTGCAGCATTATATAAAGAATAGTTAAATATGCATGTAAAGGTCAGAATAAACCTTCTAAAAGCCTTAAAGTTTTTAGGAAAAATACAATCAGAGCCCATCTTTCTGTGCTGTTATATAATCTTTATAATCTCTTATTGTTTTCCTGTCTTTTGTGTGATGTGAATTGCTGTTACCATGTCAAGGAGAAACAGTTTTGGCATTTGCTAATGTTTCTATTAACGTTCATTAATTGCGCTACAAATCCTCTCTTGGATCAGGAATGTACCATGCAGATAAAAGATGATGAAGAGTTGTTGGTTTTTTTGTGGTGGTGGCAAGGTGAGTGTAACACTGGCAGTGTACACACTGAGACTTCATTTCATACTCTTTCTGTGCATATTATATATTTCAAATGAATAAGACTCTTGGGGATTTCTGCTCAAGAAGTGGTGGAAACTGTATCTTTCACCTATACTTTTTTTTTAAATAAGCCTACTACAGGAGTGAAGAACTTGAGACCATGAAGGGACCCTGGTAAGATGAAATACCACACTTTAAAACAGAGAAGCTCGCCAATGCACACCAAATCGTCTTAAAGAGGCGTTCTGCAGCAAATGGCAGTTCATAAATGTTGAACTCACAGTAACAGGTACGGACATTAAAGGGGATCCTGTGATACTCTTACAAAATTGGGGCCCTCCAGATGTTTTGGACTACAACTTCCATCAGCCCCAACCAGCACAGCCAATGGTGAGAGATGATGGAAGTTGTAGTCAAAAACATCTGGAGAGCACCAGCTTGGTGAAACCTGCATTGGGACAAAATCCTAGACTTTCAGGGCACATACGAGTGAGTCCAGGACTCTCAAGACATGAGATGGTATAATTTTAAAAAATACTCTCTCCGTGTTTATCTCCCCCAAAGCATATTCACTTTTTGAAGATGTGCCCTCTCTTGCTTTTTCAATTATACATGTGTTCCATAGTTTATAATTTAACAACTTCTTGCTTACCTCAAAAGCTATCCATCAGAATTTTGCACACACACCCCTTTGCCAGTTCAACTTCGAGCCTACCAAGTGGCAATGGCGACGGCGAAGAGGACCTTCTTCACCGTCTCCATCGCATCTGCAGAAAACAGCAGCAGGAGACTCTTCCAGGTGGTTCGCAATTTAGCGGAACCACCTGCTCCATCCGGGCCCAGTACGGGCCACATGATCTCCTGCAATGATTTTGCAAAGTTTTTTGCAGATAAAGTCGCTCAGATTCGGGAAGAGGTAGACTCCACCGTGGGAGCAGGGCCGGGGCGGGGGAGTGCTAGAGTCCTGTCTAGTCAAGTTTTGTGGGATCAATTTCAATCTGTTACCTCCGAGGATGTGGACAGGCTGCTTAGACGAATGAAACCAACCACCTGTCTCCTTGATCCTTGCCCATCCTGGCTTATAAAAGCTAGCCAGGAAGGGCTGGGCGATGGGCTTCGCGGGTTGGTAAATGCTTCTCTCCATGAGGGAGCCTTCCCAGACCCGCTGAAAGAGGCGGTTATTAAACCGCTTCTTAAAAAACCATCTTTAGATCCGGCCAATATGGCCAACTATCGCCCAGTCTCAAATCTTCCATTCTTGGGCAAGGTGATTGAGCGAGTGGTTGCGGAACAACTCCAGGCACGCCTGGAAGAAGCGGACCATTTGGATCCCTTCCAGTCAGGATTCAGGCCTCATCATGGGACTGAAACTGCCTTGGTCGCACTGGTCGATGATCTCCGGCGGGCTAGGGACAAAGGTAAGAGCTGTTTCCTTGTTCTGCTGGATCTCTCAGCGGCTTTTGACACCATCGACCATAACATCCTTCTGGACCGTCTAGAGGGCTTGGGAGCTGGGGGCACTGTCATGCAGTGGTTCCGCTCCTTCCTCCTGGGCCGTGTTCAGAAAGTGGTGGTGGGGGATGAGTGTTCAGACCCCTGGGCGCTCACTTGTGGGGTGCCTCAGGGTTCTGTCCTCTCCCCCATGCTTTTTAACATCTATATGCAGCCACTGGGAGAGATCATCAGGGGGTTTGGGCTGGGTGTCCATCAGTATGCTGATGATACCCAGCTCTACCTCTCTTTTAAATCAGAACCAGTGAAGGCGGTGAAGGTCCTGTGTGAGTGCTTGGAGGCGGTTGGAGGATGGATGGCGGCTAACAGATTGAGATTGAATCCTGACAAGACAGAAGTACTGTTTGTGGGGGACAGGAGGCGGGCGGGTGTGGAGGACTCCCTGGTCCTGAATGGGGTAACTGTGCCCCTGAAAGACCAGGTGCGCAGCCTGGGAGTCATTTTAGACTCACAGCTGTCCATGGAGGCACAGGTCAACTCCGTGTCCAGGGCAGCTGTTTATCAGCTCCATCTGGTACGCAGGCTGAGTCCCTACCTGCCCACTGACTGTCTCTCCAGAGTGGTGCATGCTCTAGTTATCTCTCGCTTGGACTACTGCAATGCGCTCTACGTGGGGCTACCTTTGAAGGTGACCCGGAAACTACAACTAATCCAGAATGCGGCAGCTAGACTGGTGACTGGGAGCGGCCGCCGAGATCACATAACACCGGTCCTAAAAGACCTACATTGGCTCCCAGTACGTTTCCGAGCACAATTCAAAGTGTTGGTGTTGACCTTTAAAGCCCTAAACGGCCTCGGTCCGGTATACCTGAAGGAGCGTCTCCACCCCCATCGTTCTGCCCGGACACTGAGGTCCAGCTCCGAGGGCCTTCTGGCGGTTCCCTCATTATGAGAAGCCAAGTTACAGGGAACCAGGCAGAGGGCCTTCTCGGTAGTGGCACCCACCCTATGGAATGCCCTCCCACTAGAGGTCAAAGAGAACAATTACCAGACCTTTAGAAGGCATCTCAAGGCAGCCCTGTTTAGGGAAGCTTTTAATGTTTGATGGATTTCTGTATTTTAGAATTTCTGGTTTTTTTTGGGAAGCCGCCCAGAGTGGCTGGGGGAACCCGGCCAGATGGGCGGGGTATAAATAATAAATTATTATTATTATTATTATTCTTTCTCCTTCGCAATAATGTCTTTGTGTGTGTCAGGGAAACAAACCATCCAGGGATGGATGGTTTGTTTGCCCATTTGCAAGCTGGGTAACCAGTCTGCCTGCCCAACTGACTAGCTTCATAGCTTGCAGTAAGGTTCCTAAGCATATTCAGGCTGTGGATTTGATCACTCGGTCAAGACTGCTGAGCTTTTCCACTACCAGAAAGGTAAGGGTGCATTTTTTAGTAGTAGTAATACTAGTATTTTTTAGACCAAAGAAGGATGAGTTTGTTTGTTTAGTTTAGTTTATTGTTACGTTTCTCGACCAGCATACACATATATACATAAAACAAAAATACAATTCAAAATACAATCTAAAATATAAGCAATAAATATAAACCACATTAACCATTATAAAATTTATTAGATAAAAGAAGGTGTCACTGCTTGGGAGGGTACAGCAAATGGTAGCAATGGATCATCTTTGGCGCTGTCCTGAAATTTTGGGGCACTACTAACTAGGTCAGCTCGGATTTTTATGGCTCTAGCACAAAACTTGGCTACCTTTGCTGTCACATTAGAGTTAGCATCTGAAAGAAGCCACTCCATATAGAAATTGTCCGATTGTCCAGGAAGCTCAGCCAGCATTGTGTAGATGAGCTCGCCTCACACCTCCTCATAGTAGCTGCATGGCAGGAGTATGTGGCCAATAGTTTCCACTTCCCCAGATCCACACGGGCAGCATCTCTCGCACATTGGGATCCGTTTGTACTTCCCTTGAAGAACTGCTGAGGGCATTATGCGATTTCAGGCTAAAGTGAAAGCTCTTCGATGAGAGGGTATTTCCAGATGGGATAGGTACGTATCTGGACGAGATAAGTATCTCATTTCCTAAAGAAGGATGAGGTGGAAAGGGAACCTCATTTCAAGCCAAATCCAGATAGGTCTGGATCCAATTCCAAATGAAGCACCCATGTTGGTACGAGAGGGTTGCCTTTTTGAGCCTTACATTTTTTAATACTCATGCCACCCCAAATTTAATGGAACGGCAACAAATGTAAATATAACCCACCCAATTCAATGCAATGATTGAGGAGATCAATAAAATATTAACTTGCCAATGTCCTTTCTGGATGGCCTGGAAAAGTCCCTAATTGTCACCTTTGGTTTCCATATGTAGAAAGTGAAGAAAAATCTCATCAAAGCCTGCAGTGTCGAATGGTTTGATCCTAAGAGACGAGTCTCCACTCTGAAGCTTCTGCCCAATTGGACATAATTCTGAGGTGACTGGATTAAAATAAAAAGAAATGTGAAGTTGACTGCAGTAAAACGTGCTAAGGACAGAGGTCCTTTGGCTGGGTCAGGACAATATGGGATTTTGTGGGGGGAGGGGGCAACACCCATCTTTTGCAGGGCTACAATTAGTGCCAGCACCATCCATTAAGAGTTTGGGTGTAATCTTCGACACCTCCCTTTCTACGGAGGCGCAAGTTGCAGCTATAACAAAGGCGGCTTTTTCCCCCATCTCCGCCAAGCTAAGCAGTTCCCTGCTTACCTCTCTCACCCTGACCTAGCCACTGTGATCCATAGTCACCTCCAGGCTTGTTTATTGTAACTCACTGTACGTGGAGCTGCCCTTGAGACTGACCCAGAAACTCCAGCGGGTGCAGAATGCCATGGCGAGACTCCTTACGGGGTCCTCGCCATGGGATCACATTCACCCGGTGCTATACCAGCTGCACTGGCTCCTGGTGGAGTACAGGATCAGGTTTAAGGTGCTAGTTTTAAGCTTTAAAGCCCTATACAGCCTAGGACCCTCGTACCTACAGGACCGCCTCTCCTGGTATGTCCCACAGAGGACCTTACAAATAAAAACATCTTGGAGATCCCGGGCCACAGGGAGGTTAGGCTGGCCTCGACCAGAGCCAGGGCTTTTTCGGCCGTGGCCCCGATCTGGTGGAACGCTCTGCCACAAGAGACTAGGGACCTGTGGGACTTGACATCTTTCCGCAGGGCCTGCAAGACGGAGCTGTTCCGCCAGGCCTTTGGTCAAGGCACAATCTGACCACCTCGCTCCTTCTGTAATCCTCATAGAACTCTAACCCAATGGTTGCCATTAATTTGATGCTGAATTGATTTTAGATTGTATTTTAATTAATTGACTGTGTCATTTTATGTACACTGTGCTATTTTTACTTGTTGTGAGTCCGGGTTTGGCCAGGGAGGGTGGGATACAAATAAATTATTATTATTATTATTATTATTATTATTATTATTATTATTATTCCCTATTTATTGCAAATTACATCTCCTTGCTTTTCTCTAATACAAAAAGATGATGCCAAATTTTATTTAATATTAATGATTATTCTGCATATTCCTTGCAATACTTTTTTCTGATGAAAATAACATCAACTGCATATTGCTTTGCTTCTTTTCTTCTTTTTAAAATCTAAAAGTGCTGGCTTGTTTGTGAAATCATAACTAGAGCAGAATATGAAGGTGGTCTACTGAGTTTTCAGCTGTATCACTTTTCCAGTTCTTCTAACCCCAACTGGCTTTGAATTACATTCAATAATTAGTGTGGTAAATGTTTAATACCTTTTGCTGATAACTTCTGTAAGGAGCCTATAATAAAAGACTTCCGTGTAATCTCTGTCTGTTCTTTTACTTCCCCTTTCCTCCCAAACCCAGAGCTGATAACTTGCTAATTTGCCAATTAGTTATGCAGCAAATTTGGTTCTCGGAGAAAGCTATATGGTGTTATCGAGCCAACTAATTTCCCCCCTGAGAGTGTGTTTTGTTGTGTGATATCTCAAATTATGTTAGACTTAATTTGTGGCACTTCAAAGTAAACTTGGTTGCATTCCAAAGCCCCGCATACACATGGGCTCCCATTGATGACAGTTCTGTAAGCAAATGTAGAGTCCCCACCCCCTTCATCTCACAGCAGGGTAGGTGGAAGTTGCTCTTGTATGTCATGCCACTACCTGCCTCTTTGCTCTGAGATGCTGTCGCATGGCCCACACTCCTTTCCACTTTATTCAAGATATACAGCTACTGTATGAGCTGGGTATTGTACACACATGCACACACACACATATTCCTGCCCCCACCACAGATAACCTTTATCTGAACACTTTACTCCTAATGTAGCCAAGAACAAGGCATTTTTTTCAGTGCCATTGCACATGCTTTACAGCAAAAGCAGAAATACCTTTCATATCATGTGCCTTTTGTACATAACTGCCTCTGGATCAAGGCCGTGGATGCCACAGAACCAGTTTTGATTATGATGTTCAGAACATAAGAGCCTCAATAATGAAAGCAACACAACAGTACAAGCTACAGTCCTATACATACCTACTGCTGGAAGTAAGCCCTGTAGAATTCAGTGGGACTTATTTCTCAGTAAACATCTGCAGTGAAACATTCTGCACAGCTAATTGTCCCGCAGGCAACTTTTAGAGAGTGCACCTCTGCACTTCTTCCCTCTGTACAACAGACTGGCCCATATCACATTTGACAGGTCATTTGACTGATCTGTGGCAGGGCTGAGGGATAGATTGTCCTGCCTTGCAGTAGGAGGCTGAACACTGGCCTCTTGATCCCTTCAGACTCTATATTACTAATCTTGCTAAATTCAACAGCTCACTTAGAATGTGATTATTGCTATTACAGCTATGGCTGATTTCTCTTGGCTTCCAGTCAGATTTGATTAGGAAATGAGAATTTGATTACATTCTATTTCTCGCAGTTCCAGCCTGCTTTGAAAAAAGCAGACCACCCTGAGCTTTCTCTTCTGTACCCATTGCCCCCCCCAAATTTTTTAAATAAATAAAAACTTGCTTGACATGTATGCCAGTAATAAATTGCACATATTTACGCTGACATTTTGTTTGGTGGAGCAAAGTATTTAGCTACCACTCACAGAAGCGTAATCTGACAAATGTTCAGTGCTTGCTTGGAAATCCAGAGACCAAAGAATAGTATTCAATACTATGGTGAGATGGCGAACATGATTTCACAGATATCTGCCATATCTTCCACATGTTTCATTCTTTTAATGGGGATAGGAACAAGTCTATGATGTCATGCATTAATAGGATACTTCTGTCTAGAAGCGGGGTCTGGGAACCCACATGAAAGCATAGTGCCGCAGCTAAGGGACTGAAGCTACACACTTACTGTACCTGGGATTTACAATGAATGTACATGGGACTTACCTCCTATCAGACATATACAGGGTTGCAGTGCATTGCCGGTTGTAAACCAGGAAATCCCTGGTATAAATTTAAATTTCACCTTACAACTCCATAGGGGCACAATGACTTGTGCTCCAGGCATCCTTCAGTGAGCCACACTTGACAGTAGGAGCAAATAACCTGCGGTCCTCCAGAGGTTGCTGAACTCCACCTCTCATTATTCCCGCTCATAGGCATACTGGCTGGAACTGATGGGAGCTGGAGCCAAGAACACCAAGAGGGTCACAAGTTTCCTATCCCTGATTTAAACAGATAATATACAATTGATTTTTGATTAGTTCAAATTCGTGTATGTACATGCTTGTGTACACACAACTTGTTTGCTGTTTGATAGCATTCTTCTAGGTCTGTCTGTCTCTGTGTGTGAAAACCTTTGATCCCTGGTACTATTGACCCTATTGTTGGCTGATTGCAACTCTGTGCTTGCAATCTTTCATATTTTGCCTTTTGATACTTACTTTTATCATTAGAATTACCATCACCATAAGCACTACTTTGTCAGGCAGGAAGGATTTAAATGTTATACCAAATAAAATAAACCAATACTGTTTGTCAGAATGAATACATGCAGCTTGCTTTGAAGCTGCACAATCTGCCTATTAATATCTTGCTCCTGTGCTACAATTAGCTCCAGAAGTGGCTCAGGAGGTGGTGGGATTGTCGCTTCCTGGTAAGTAGAAGGGCAAGGTGCTGGGGAGGTTGAGCCAAGCTCTGTTTGCAAAACACTCATCCTCCCTGCCACCTCCCCTTCTCAGTCAGTGACTATGGCTCACTCTCGAGCCACTTCTGATTAACCCTGTTGGGTGAGGTCCACTGCTGACCCTTTGATGAAGGAAGGCATCTATCAATAGAAAGGGAAGGGAATAAATTTTGTTTTGTTCCATCTGCCCACAGCCACAAATCTACTCCAGAGGATCTTCCAATGCTATGGAACAGGTTTAGGGAGTTCCATGTGAAAGCACTGAATATTCCCTCACTCCCTCTTCCGCTCGCATATGCCTTTGGGGGACAGCATTGGACACTACCCATTCCTATTAACTTGAATTTGTGAAGCCGCAAGGTGTAAATTATGCAGTCTACTTCATGGCTAATTGATGTCAACTTTTGAGATTAGTATAGCCAGCTATATATAAGGAGTAATTCACTGGTCCAAGACCAAGAGAAACTGTATCATCCCCGATTTATTTTATTGTGAAATGATGATGTATTTTAAAATAATTCACAAGGAATCTCAAGTCTGTAAATGTTTAATCGAGAAGCATTTACTTATTTTTAGATTCACTTAGACCCAAGAGAAAGACAAAAGCCAGAGAAAATGGTAGAGCCACTGGACACTTTTAAAATCTGTTCTTATCTACATAGTAGCTGTCCATTGCTACCCATTCCCCTCTCTGGACCTAGAGCAGCTGCTAAGGAGAGATAAGCATAGATAAAATAAAAATAAAAATAGTGAAAAATGGCCAGCAGTTCTACTGTTTCCTGCAGTCTTCTCTTCCTGTCTCAAGGAGAACCTTCAGAATTCTGAACAATCAAAGCCTGGTTCATGCATGGGAACTTTTCACACGATAAGTTCAAAAAGACCAAGATCATAGTCTTTGTCCTACAAAACAAACAAAGAAATGCAAACAATGATTAGACCTGTTTCAAAAGGTCCTTATCGCCATGTTTTAGCAGTGAGGATGTCATGCCTCCACAAGTCCTTGCAGGATTCTCCCCCCCTCCCCGTAGCAATGAACAAGTTCAGGCTAGGGCATGCCTCTCCTCTGGGAGTGGAGAAAGAAAACACCAAGAGGGAGGCGTGGGCTTGATAAGGAATCAGGAAGAGGAAATCTGAGGAGGAGGAGAGTAGGAACTGATTGCATGCCTTCTGTTTTGCTTGCAGGTGAGAAGTTTAGGGGAGCAGAGACAAAAGAGCTGCCTCCTGTGAAGCAAGAAAGATGAGAGGAGAAAGGGGATTTGAAGAGGGCCACTCTCAAACTGAGAGCAAGAAAGTTAAAAGGGGAACAAGAAATACAGGCATTAGGGTCAGGGTCTGGGACAAAAAGACCCAGTGCTGAGCCTATAACAGCAGATTGGCAGAATACAGTATAAGAAAAGTAGGTGTAGGAAGCAGGGGAAAGGACATGCCCAAAGGAGGAGTCCAGCGATAAAAAGGGTGTCTAAGTTCTCGTAGTGATGACCCCATATAGTATACTTTGAAGTAAGAGGACTGCCTGGGTGTGGGAGGTGGTTGATAAACATGAAGATAATAGAACATGGATGTCCCAAGATACTTTCTCTTTCTTCATTTCTTGTAAACTGCAACTTCAAGAAAATATTTTCAGGTCCTTGCAGTATCCAAATGCCCACTCCACAGTCCCATGCTGTGTTCAAAATAGAAACATTTTCTTCCATCCATCTTGCAGATAACATTACGTATGACATTGGGCATTCTGTGTGGATGCCCATCATATAACTGCCCACTTATATGATTCTCCCCATTGGAAAATGTCCACTTCTCCACCACATGAAGGCTTTGGCTACCTGGTTAAATGTATGAACAGGGTCTTACATGTTTATATAAAGTCATGCCCCATAGTTCCATTCAGTGGCTTTAGTTGACAGATATATAATTCTGCTTGTATAAATCCTGAAGGTCTTGAGGACACATTGTTTGTTTTCCAGTGTTCTGCTACCTGAAAATTAGTCAAGAAAAGTTTTCGTCCATTTACATAGTAATGAGGCAAATTATTCACAGGTTCCCAAAATGGAAGCTAATAAAATTTCAATGTGTACTTCCTGCTGGGTGTATCTCTTTAACCAAATAACTTGGAGAAAAATCCGTAAGCATTTTTTTTGGGGGGACGACAACAAAAATTAGCCTTTAGATTAACACCGAGGCTACAACCCTACACACAGATGTCTTAAATCTCTTTGAAGCCAATAGAATTTAAGCTACCTTGCTGTGTCCAGGATTGTAGTCTTAGAAGGCAAAAACATAAATGCATAATGCGTTACAAATAAAGCCATAAATTACTTGCAGGTAATCTGTACTCTCAAGATGTCAAGGACAATGACCCCCTGCTACCATCAGATACTTGAGATGATGAACATTTCCAGTAAGATTTTCTGCCATTCAAAGTGTCACTCTTAAATTTAACTTTAAACACACAAGTAAGCCTGTTGGAACTAATTGGATAATTAGTTCGTTCACTATAATATATTATTTTTCAAGGGTTTAGCACAGCTAACAAAATAAAATGACTCATAGCATTAAGTGCTAAAAAAATCATCTAAAAATCACAACTCTTAGGCATGTCACATAGGTTAGATAAAAAATATCCTCCCAGTGAAATGAAAAAAGCCAATGAGAACAATTTGAAGTAGGAAATTTCTAATTGTAATCCAAGGTATTTACAATCCAATATGTTTTAATATATTTTAATCCAAGTTCCAAATTGGTAATTTCAAGAGATATGCTTCCAAAGACGTCAGAGACTGTTAAGATGTTGCTTGCTGGCAGATAATATTGCAATAGAAATCTTGGTCTTCGATAAATACTTTTAATCCCAACTCCAACTCCAGCTCTTCCAGGGTCCCTTCACTCCCTGGGACATTCCTCCCCCAATAAAGGTAGAGAGTTGTCCTGCTAGCTTCGATTTGTGCCTCCAACTTCCAGGGTTTACAACTTCAATCCTGTGTTTCCAAGCCTCTCTTTAAACAGAAGCTTTTTACTGCTCTGCCAGATATCACTCAGTCTGTCAAATTGTATCTCTGCTCAGCTGTCAACTTGTAGATCCAAACTGCTCTGTTGAAGAACAAACCAGACGCAATTGTATCCAATATGTATCCAAAAGAAGGAAAGTCTCTTATATTTCAAAGTTGCTAAATAGTCTCCATTAGCTGCTACTACTATGCTCTGCTCCCATTCACAAAAAAGTTCCCTTGCAGAGGATTACATTGTTTTCAAAACATCATCAGATGTGCAAGCGAACACCTCTATCAGGAGGCTATTATGAGGTCTTGGGAGCTGTCACAAAATGTCCTGCTGTTTCAGATCTCCATTGTTCTAATTGCCCTAATAGCCACAGGACTCCCAATAAGACTTTCTTTGCATATCATAGCAAGCAATGTGTATGTATCAAGAGTGGGCTGCCAATTGTCATGAAAAATTGAATAAAGTAAGTACAACACTACACAGACTTGACAAGGAGAGTGGAGAGTGAATGAGAGGAAAGGACCCTGCTGGATCACCCCAAAGGCTTTTCTAATCCAGTATCATATTTCCCACAGGTGGCCAGTGAGATATGTCTGAGAACTTGTTTTGGGCAAGTGTATGCACAGGCAAGGATGGCTCATGCCAGATCAATAGCATTTAATGTCTACCTATATCTATAAAAAAGCAAATGCAAAGTTGGCCGTGGTTCCCACAATTGCGCACTTTAATACTGTGTTCTTAAAAACAAGAAAACAAGGCACGACAATAAATTTGCAGAATGGAAGACTGCATACAATAAACATGTCTCAATGATAATGTGAAATACTGAGAAGATAGTAGATATTATATTCCAGGTTTAATTCAGCACACACACAAATGAACTGTGTGCAATTTGTCAATATCAAGAAGGCATTTTAAATCAATACCACATTCACAACCTTCCAAAAGTGCATTTGAAATCACACTGGATCATGTCCCCGACACTTTCCATTTCCTTGCCTTAAAAAAAATGCAATTGGAAAACAACCTTTCTGACATAATGGAGGTTTGTTTGTTTGATTATCCCCTCTGAGAACTGAAGGGAAAGGAAAGCTCTGACCTTCAAATTTGTTGCAAACATTGTCAGCCTTCCTATCACAAAGGTTTAACATGGATTTTGTATATGCTGTTGAAGGAAACACAAATGATATTAGTTTATCTTTGAGAGTCTGGAGTGCTTTTCGCTTCTTGTGACTAATACATTCAGCAATTTGCTAAAAGGAAACCATGTTTTCAAAGGTAAGCAAATCCAAGGCACTAACATAAAGGTTGACCCCAACAATTTTTGTCACCCAATTGTTTTTGAACAAAAAAGGGTGGGCAAATATCTGTAGTAACACCTCAAATATACTCACCACATAATTGGTGGGGGAGGTCAGGCATCAATTTTCTTTTAAAATATCTAGGCTCAATTTTAAGCATGTAAGAAAAGCCCTCTTGGTCCAGGCCCAAGACCAATCTGGTTTGCCATTCTGGTCTCACCAAGGTGGCAAACCAAACACCTGCGGGAAATCTGTAAATAGGACCCCACTTCCATCATATCTAAAAATCATAAAGGTTTCCTTCAGTGTAATAAAACAAACCTGAAAATGGGAAGAAGGTTGCTTTCCATTACGAAACTGATTCCAGCTCCTCCCCAACTGTCAGTCAAGGCTGAAGTTGGAACAGGCTGATTTGCTTTGAACAGACCTGCTTTATTATTATTATTATTATTTTGGGGGAGAGAATTTTGATATTTGTAACTGGATGTATATTGCTCTGAATCAACTATTTCCATAAACCGATGAAATGTAAAAGCTGGAAGCTTGAGAGTGGGAGGGAACTGCACAGTACCTGAATGTGCTTTGCATCATAATCCAGGGGGATCATTGGAGAGGAACATTTAAATGTTGGTCCTTGTACTGTGTCAGAAAGCAGACATGCCTTTCAAATATATTAAGTTAGAACATTTCCCATTTATTAGGTCAGCAAACCACCAGGCACCTTTCTAAAAGAGGCCTGTTTGAGTGACAAGGCTAGTAGAGAAGCGCTGCTAATGTATTTGGAGCTGATCTTAAGTTGGAGACCGACACAGAAGTGCAAGAAGAAGCCATGTTGGAAAGGGAAAGGTTTTTACTGAGAAATACGAATAGGGTTGAAAAGCTTGTTTCCCCCTCTGGTAAGGAATTAACCCATTTCAGTAGCTCTGGGGCCCATAGAAGCTTGAAGACACACAAATAACATTAGGTTTCCTGCCAGCTCTTTGGAAACTGAGGCAAGTGTCTAATAAAGCTTGTTGTTGTTGTTGTTGTTGTTTGTTGTTGTATTCTTCTGGCCCATGACTAAGATCCAGCATCCCCCTCCTGGTGTACAAGCAGAAACTACTTCTGCATGAATACAGGTTACTAATATCAGTCAACAGTTATATCCAGTGCTAATCCTACCCAGAGCAAACCAACTGAAATTAAGGGTTCTAAGTTATTTTTATTAATTTTGATGGGTCTACTCCAGATAGAGATACTTTGAGATTCTGATTGAATTTTTGTTTTTCGGTTTTATATTGAGTTAGTTATATAGTTAATTTGATGGTGACGTTGCTTGTATGTTTCCACGCTGGGAACCTTTGGATGAAAGACAAACACTTTTAATAAATAAAAAAGCCCATACTACTTTCTACTGTCACAATGTTGTACCTTGTGGGGCACCATTTCCAATGTAGTGGTGGGGAAGGGAGGCAGAGTCGCTTTCCTCAAGCTGAACAGGTCATGTGGATTCCTCACCATGCATCCAGTTCACTAGTGAAATGCAACATTTGAGACGCCCTACTTACTCACTGCCCACATGAAAACAGGTAGAAGAGTTGCAATTGGTGTCACAGCTTTCAATGTTCCATGGATCTGTACCATTTGGGTGTGTTTTACTGCTTTCGTATCTCGATTGAAAATGTGGAGTGAGGTGGGGATTGAGCCGTGCTTTATATTTGAAATGCTGAATATTGTTCCAAACAGACACACTTTCAATTAATTCTAGTTATTCTACAAACAGATATCCAAGTATGCCTATAGTAAGCACTTAAGATATACACTTTAGAAGTCTAACTTTTGCTAACATAGAATTACATGGATGCCTATATTTCACAGAGCCAGTAAATTCAAAATGTAGCTCATCCTAATATTCAGAAGCACTCGAACTCTGGCATTTTGTTTTAAAAGGCATCTATTTAAAACTCACCATCAACTGGAAATGTTAAAGTAATCATAGAAGTGATGGATGGGTAGGCAGAATATGGTTTAGACAGGGAAAATATTGCCTCTCTTACCCAACACCAACGATCTGTCTTAGGTATTCATAAGCTGCTGATCCCTATTTGTAAGCATTGCTCTTCTGCCTTCTATTTCATCACCATGACAATTTATTACTGGGCCGTGATCTCCACATACATTGCCTCTCTCTATTTGTTTTCCTCCATATTCATCTTGATGGTTTATTATTGGGGGGGGGGATGTTGTCATAACACTGAGTGCTCAGTGTATTTGAAGCCTCCTAATGTTTGGATGGCCTTTACTCTGATGGGTACATAGGATGAAAAAGAACTTTCTGGGGTCAGGAACCCTCTCCAGGCATTTGCAGTTCCTAAGGTAAGGGGGAAGAGCATGTCCCCTCCTCAATCACATCCTCATTGCTTGGCCACATTTCCCTCCATCCAGGTTTCTGAACTTCACAGGGAGCCAACAAAACTAGAGCAATATTTCCTGACCAGCGAAAGTGCAACAAGATGGGGTTAAGGCCATATTGTCTTCATCACATCATGATGATTGCATTAGCTACATCCTAGCCTTTTCCAGGGGTTTGTATGGTCCTTGCAAATGGCTTCCTCCAAAGAACCCTGGGAAGTGTAGCTAATTAAGAGTGCTGGAAATTGTAGTTCTATGAGAGCTAAACCATAGCACCCATGATTTTTTGGGTGGGGAATGTGCTTAACAGGTAGAGTGTGTACGCTGCCTTAATTTGGCTTGCTTATAGAATATTACCTTTGTATGTGGAACTGGGAGGGGACACCTTCTGTCATTTGCCTTGTGCCAGATATGCCTTGTCATATTGTGCACGTTTAATAACTATGTTAGTCATATTTCAATATAGTGAAGCAACACAGTTAACACTAAAAGATATAAAGTTTTTTTTATCTGCTGCTTGTATTTAATTACCTCAAGAAACCACTGTTTGTCTGGACAGGATTCTTATCTCTTTATGACATTAATGTCATATAAATGGAAATAAATATCCTGCTATAGCAATGTTTGAGTGTTATATAGAAAATCTACTAGTGTAGCAAAGCAGAAGCAGGTAACAAAAGAGATAGCAAGGTTAAAAAGTCCAGACATTTTCTCATAAACCCATGCTACCTCTTATTCTTGAATATCCTAAACTACGTCATCTGGCATCATTACAAATACTAATTATTTTTCTGTTTTATAAAGTGTCTTATGACTAATGTTTCTAAAAACCAGTAGCTATTGTAATGGTGCTGTTGCAGGGACAGTCCCCTTGAAATCGAAGCAAAGGTGGCTGGCTACAAAATGAGATGCGTACTACATGAAACATTATGAATGAATGTTTCGTTACAACAACAGCTGGGAGATATTTAAACATTCTTTTCGATTGTGACATTCACTGTCAAAACAGAGATTGGGATGTGCAAGGATTGTACCACACTTGAGGCATTAAGCAGACATTGTCTTATAACTAGCAGACATTGATCACTCAGAGAAGGGAATAGGAGGTGCCAATTTTATTTTTATAGTAACTTTTGAATTGTGTAATGGTTTCCAGAATCTAATTATTTTTTAAAAACAATTCTGCTATGTGCAAGTTATTTCATAAAGAGACGGAACATTTTAATAGCATTTAACCAATTTTCTACTAGGTTACTGAGATTATTTTACTGATTCACCAAATCCTAAAAGGGATCCTGAGTCGGCTTGTGCGAAGTGCTGGTTTATAGTGTGTGTGTGTGTGTGTGTGTGTGTGTGTGTGTGTGTGTACACTCAGATCACCTACTTCATACTGAATAGCAGGTGATTATTAATATATAAGCAATCAAAATTCTCATTACAGGAAAATGCTTACAAAGAACTGTGTTCTAAATTCATGGCAAAACATTAGTCATTGATTAGGTTATACATTGCACCTCTGTTTCTCTTCCAGATAGCTTTCCTCCCACCTTGCTATAACCCAAATGCACATCTTGTACTATGCATTTTGTTCACCACCATATAGTAGATTAAAGAAGTGCATGGCAGTTGTGAGACAGAAGCAGAATAAACTATGAATATCTGCTCTGGTGTCCCACTGAGTTCAGTGGGTCTTACTTAAAAGTAAATGTTTATGGGATTCTAGCCTAAATGAAAAGATTTGGCTTCTGAGTTGTTCTCCCACAAACAGAAGGCATCTGATCTAGCTGGGAGGTGCCTGCTGGTGGAAGGGGGAAGCAATGTTCACCCTGTAGCCACCACAGCTCTATCTGTAGGGTCCTCCAGCTGCCTCAAGGTTCCTGGTGCTGGATCACTGCTGTATCCATGTCCAGGCACAGTGAGTGGGCTAGGAGAGAGACTGCCACCTCCTTCCCTTCCTGCCACTACTGAAGAGGTGGGTAGAAGAGTGCTAGGGAGCACTTATAATAAGGTCAGATAAAGGTAAAGGACCCCTACATGGTTAAGTCCGTGGTTAAGCACATGACTTGCCCAAAGAACCCTGGGAACTGTAGTTTACCAATTACAATTTCAAGCACCCTTAACAAAGTTCCACTATTCCCAGGATTCTTTGGCAGAAACAATGTACATTAAACGTATGTTGTGAGCATAACTTTACTGACTTTAATAGAGGAATACCACTATCTGCCCATACAGACTAGATTCAAGAAAATTACAATAATTTCTCTTTTTATAGAGGAAGGAGATTTAATTCTTCAAGTGATAGTACAATATTCCAAATTATGAAGAAATGCTGCAATTAAGAGAAACATAAAGCTTAGAGCAAGCTTGTATTTTAATTTATCTGTGTCCCAGATGTATTCATGAGAATATTGATGACTTTCGGCATTTGCTGTGCTTTCAAGGAAAATGGTGCTTTCGTCAAATTGTGTGGTCATGTCCTTATAAATTCCATGAATGTTGTCTGGTAGGCTCCAGAACTGAAGCAACTATTTCTTAATTAATTAAACATTGGAATGTTCACACTCTAAGTTCAAGACAACGTTATTCTCCCGAAGAATCCCCACATTTTCAATATATTCCAGACAGAGAGACTATATCTGAAAATGATTAGCCTGTAAATGGTGGCCACATATTTGTTGCTTCAGTGTGGATATTCATCATTAACCAGAAAGCTGCAGTATTTTTATATTCAAATTCCTTCAGTAGCACCTTAAAGACCAACTAAGTTTATATTTTGGTATGAGCTTTCGTGTGCATGCACACTTCTTCAGATACACTCAAGTTGCTGACCACAATTTAGGGAAATTGAATAATAATTTAGGAATGGTGGATACATTTTTGGGTCTTTTTTGCACTGGACAGACCGGATTAAACAGTTTAGGGCTTACATGTGGATCTGATCTTAACTATTATTTGGATTTAATGCTTCTTGGAAATTGATAATGCATATTACAGGGATAAACATATTGAAAATGTGTATTTTAGAAGAATGTGCATAAAATGTCTACAATGTAAATGGAATTTTTATGCATGGGAGGAAGGAACCTGCAAAACCCACATGTGAATTGAACATATGTGAATATGAGATGAACAGAAACAGGTTGCTCATTCTACCCCCATAATAATTTTGAATAGTTGCATATCCCTCCATCTTGGTTGCAGGTTATTCTATCACTATGTTGTTGTTTAGTCGTTTAGTCGTGTCCGACTCTTCGTGACCCCATGGACCATAGCACGCCAGGCACTCCTGTCTTGCACTGCCTCCCACAGTTTGGTCAAACTCATGTTCGTAGCTTCGAGAACACTGTCCAACCATCTTGTCCTCTGTCGTCCCCTTCTCCTAGTGCCCTCAATCTTTCCCAACATCAGGGTCTTTTCCAAGGATTCTTCTCTTCTCATGAGGTGGCCAAAGTATTGGAGCCTCAGCTTCAGGATCTGTCCTTCCAGGGAGCACCCAGGGCTGATTTCCTTAAGAATGGATAGGTTTGATCTTCTTGCAGTCCATGGGACTCTCAAGAGTCTCCTCCAGCACCATAATTCACTATGGCTGGGCTCAAAAACCCAGGAAGTGTCACACACACACACACACACACACACACACACACACACACATTTAATCAAGTTCTTTCTCCAAAAGTCTGAAATACCTTGACTTTTTTCTTATCCAATCAGACATTAGAAGTAGAAAACCTTTGAAAAACATTAACTTCCAAGGGCCACCAGGATTTCTGTCCTGTATGCTGTACACTGGCAGTATATTGGTCAGTGAAGGGAGTGAGAGAACCAATCTCCTTAACTATTTGCCTTCCAAACCCTTGATCTGGGGTTGGGTGCATGTGAAACACTTAGATGCAGCCAAGGAGTCCCTTCTGCCCTGTTCTGCTCTGCTCGGCTCCATAGATGGGGAAGGAATGCTCTGCTGCCATAGAGATCTCCAATGCATTTGATGTGTCTGCTGAAAGTGAGGATGTGCAGAAGCTACCACCAGTGAAATCTCTGCCAGCAATAGCAATGAGAAAGCCCCCAAACTGGGCCTTTCTGAGCTGAGGAGAGAATTGTGAAAGGGCAGAGCTTAGACCAGGCATCCCCAAACTGTGGCCCTCCAGATGTTTTGGCCTACAACTCCCATGATCCCTAGCTAACAGGACCAGTGGTCAGGGATGATGGGAATTGTAGTCCAAAACATCTGGAGGGCCGAAGTTTGGGGATGCCTGGCTTAGACAGTCAAGGGTCTCTCGGATGGTTCCATCACTCCATTCAGCCACAGGAGTTTGGATTTCTCTTTTAGTCTTTTAGCTGGTGGGGAAGATGTTGGATGGGTTGAATAATCTGGAAACTATTATTCAGCTCAGTTTTTCATCCTAAAAAGAATGTGGGGATTTGTAAAGCTCACATCTCCTTTGAAGTGGACTTTTACAAGCTCCTATAGTTTTATCTGGTTCTCTGTCCACAAAATGGAGGCTGAGTGAAAGCCTCAAAACACACCTGTCATTTATTTTGAAGTAAGAAGAGGTATTTATATTATACCCTTTGACCTCTTAATACAGCATTCTGTCCTTGCCCACCAGCAGTGATTGACGTTCCTTGTTTCCTGTCAGCCAGAGAAAAGTTGGTCTCAACTATATTGCCTATAGCTTCTGGGTTAGAACCCCAATAAACACTGTCTTTTGATGACAAAATGTGACCGGTCTCAAATCACCAGCGTGCTATTTGTATTTCTGATGGATTATTCAATTACCTAGGTAGCAATTTTCAGAAACCTGTGCTTGATCTCTGGTATTAATTTTGAATTTTTAACAGTACTTAACTTTCTCATGGCTATTCCCTCCCCTATAAAATACTCTATGATTACTTTTGAGCAATCTTTGTTAAGCAAAGCATTTTTTTAAAAAAAAACAACTATCCAGAAAACTCACTATGAAAGCCATTAATACCAACTGATACTTTAACCTCATTTTGGAAATGCATGTCTGTTTGGTACAAGTACGTTATTCTGAAGTTACTAATTCTCTGCAGGCACCAGAATGTCATTATTTTGTGGGAAGGATTCAATTGCATCCTGGAAATGTAGGCTTGCACAACTAAAGTGGATTCTAGTGCTCTGTTGCTTTGCTGCAACAAATCACACAAATAAATCAGGATGAATACTCGTTGTATAACCTCCCTGAAGACAAATCAGAATAAATGCTCAGTAAAGGTTGGACATAGTCTAACATCTGCATAAGCTGTGTACAAGTAAACCCGGATGAATGCTAAGTAAACACAGCATGTGGGGGACCCCCCCACAACACAACACAACACAACACAACATCCAGAAAGCATACTTGGTGTTTTACCCCTCATATGACAAGGCATAGACTTCTGCTCCTACACAGCAGCCTTTCCTAACCCGGTGTTCCCCTCCCCTGAAGCTTTGGACTACATCTATACATCCCGTTGCTTGACTGGGGTTATAGGACTTGTAGTCCAAAATACCTAGGGAGGGCACTAAGCTTGCAGAGGCTGTTCTACAGCTTTAGGAAAGAACTGAATACTGTAACTACTTGAAAAAAAAATAATAGAATGTGATTTGAGTTGAGCAAAGAAGTAAAAAGAATACATCACACACCACTCTTTGCCTTTGAAACAGAAACTCTAAAATATTAATTTGTTAATTAAAGGAAATAGGAATCATTATCGAGCACACAGAAAGGAGAAATAATTGAGAATCTTATCGGTTAGTGAAAAGTAGGTTTTGTTAAACAAAAGAACCCACAAATGTTTTTTTTTTAATTTTTTAAAGACTTTATTGAAATTTCGCAGACCAGAAACAACACATAAAACAATACAAAATTACAACGTTAATACAAATTACAACAATTGTAAAAGACTAAAGAACAAAGAGAGTACAGAAAAGAAAAAAAGAAAAAAAGGAAGAAAGAAAAAAACTCACAATCAAAATACGAAATATATCCAAAATCAAATAAGAAATAATTGTTACCCCCAACCCTCACTTTCCCTCCCCCCTCCCCGCCCGTCTACCCTTCCCTCTCTCACCTAATTCATCCATAATTCCTTGTTGTACCTATTATTCCGTAATCTTTGCTATTTGAATGTCATCCACTTTAATAAAGTAATCTTTTGATCAAATCTTTTTGTTATTGTTTATTATTAAGATTTGTGTTCTTTTCTTTCTTTATATCATTATTAAGCAAGAAATGGGATAGGAAGATGGGCCTAGTAGGTACTTCTTATATTTAATTTTAATTTAATCCTCGGACTTCCTGCCTTTCCCCAATGCATTTATTCCTCTTAACCTTGAACGTACATAACACAATACCTTTATCTATACCAATTATCAAGTTCGTTCTTGTTTCTTAGTGCACCAATATTTTGCTCTCAAAAATTTGTTTTTCTCCCCGCCCTTTTTGATTTTAATCCAATATTAATACAGGTGATATTCCTTTACAATATTTTTCCATGTATATCTTATATTTTTCCCACTTTACAGCAAAGTTTTGCTTTGATTTGCCTCGTATGTTGTTAGTCAGAATGGCCATCTCCGCCAGTTCTTGTAGTTTACACTGCCATTCCCAAATTGTGGGGACATCTGTTTCTTTCCAACTCTTGGCGACCAGAAGCCTGGCCGCTGCAGTTGCGTACAAAAATAGTTCCTTTGTAGGATTTGATATGTCTTTCCCTATTATGCTTAACAATAGCGTCTCTGGTCTTTTTTGAAATGTTATTCCTAGCATTTTCTTTATTTCCTCATATATTAGTCCCCAGAATCTTTTTATTTTCTCACACGTCCACCACATGTGATAAGTGTTTTCATAGTGCTAACAAATACAGTGTTTAAGCTTACTGTTTCATTCACAGTTCAATATTCTAAGAGTGGTCTCTGGGCCCGGGCAAAACTTGTTTGAGGCCCATGGCAGGGCCAGTATGCAGTAACACAAGTCCAAAATTTTACTATCAAAGCCTTGAAGTAAATGGGTGTTTTGCCCATGGCTGTTTCACCCATTAAGTCTCCAGTTGGCTGGGAGGCGTGGGGCAGACAGTGTAAGTTTATCAGGCCCTTGGCAATGGCCCTGGCTAGCTTAGTCCTCTAAAGCCCAGGGCAAAGGTCCCCGACTGCCCCACGCAGCCTGATGGTCTCTATGAACCACCAAATGGTTAGCACTCTCAACTTTAACCCTGTTCATCATCTTGTATGGAGGAGGGGGTTGTTTGGAACAGTTTTCTCATGCTCCAAACAGGGAATTGGGCTGTGCAGCATCAGTTCTGACACAGGCGGTCATCTCTTCTTTCTCCCATCTGTTGATTTGCAGAATATCCTTAGCCCAGTGGCAGAGCATGTCCTTTGCACACGGAAGGCATCAGCTTCAATCACTGGCATTAATAGACTCAAGTAGCAGGTGATGGAAAGATCCCCAAGGGTCACTGGCTCTAGGCAGCATTTGCCTAGATGGACAAATAGCATAAGGCGGGTTCCTGTGTATCCATAGTCCAGTGATTTCCCTACCTCCACTTTGGTGCAGCTGTATTGGTGCACACAAGTCACATCCAGTAGCATGGTGCTCAGCTCACAGTCAATATCCATTTTTCATAGTGTGGGTAGCTTTTGCTAGATCAGGATGGCAATTTAAAGAAGTAAAAGGCATGTTAAACAATCCTGCTGTTTATGACATTTCCTGAGAAAAAGTTAAAGCAAGAGCCCTTTTCTATTTCATTAGCACAATTTAAGCGATACTCGGGGCATGTGGTAACATGGGGGGGGCACATGTTTTCACTGGTGCTCCCCAGTGTTGTGGAATGTTCTCCTTTGGTGAAATATGAGATATCCTGCCAATACGGCGTTCTGTTGGCTCACCTGTTTAGATCATAGCTGCCAAGTTATCCCTTTTTTAAAGGGATTTTCCCTTTTGCTGAATAGGCTTCCTCGCGAGAAAAGGGAAAACTTGGCAGCTATGGTTTAGATGTGCCTTCCCCCAATCTCCTGACTTGAACCTTTTGTTTTAATTGATGTTTTCAACTGATTTAATTGCTTTGCTGTTTTAATGGGCTTGTTTGTTGCAAATTTGAATGATGGATCTTAATGTTTTGATGAAATTGTTTTAGCATTTTTAATTATCTCTACGTTTGTAATTATATTTGTAAGCTGTTTAGAAATCAGTTTGGTAAGTACCTGTAAGTGGCATATGAACAACATGACACACCAATCCAGTACACACTTACTATGGCGCAAGTCCCATTGAACTCAGTGGGACTTGATTCTGAGTGGGCATGTATAGAAGTGCACTGTTACTACACTGATTGATTGATTGGTTATAGTTACTGATGACCTTTCTGGTTCCTTTCCTTCCCCTTCTGCCCCTTGCTCTGAATTGTCCCTCGTGCATAGTTCTCCTTTCCTTTCAGTAGTGGACCCCTTCCACATTCATTCATATCGGGTTGTACATTTCGGTTCATCAGGGAATGGGGTGAAACTCAGCGCATCCATTACTGGACCTCTCTTTTGAGGTTCACAAATTTTGTCACAATCCTCAAGCTAGCTTCAGATCTCAGATCAAAGTGGCAAGGAGCATTTGCATTCTGAAATGCTTTGTGGGTGCTTGCAAAACGATGTCAGCTACTTTGGAAAGGGGAACAAATGAGCCTAGCGATATTTTGACTGAAAATGCAAAGTGCTGGGTGAACATGGGCTTTTGTTGTGGACTTTTAAAAGACCAGAGTCTGCTCCCCCCCTCCCCCCTGCTTATACACATAAAGTGCTTCCCATAATAATTGAATTTTTCATCTGCTGGAAAATAAAAGCTTCTAGGTAAACATGAACAGAAGAAACCCTGATGAATACATTATGGGAGTTTGCCTTTTCCCCCAACTGCTTCTGTGGTAGGCAAGGAAAATCACAGGCTCCCCGCTGTCCGCTGTTAGGTCAGGTGAGCTCAGCCCCCTGTCGTGAATCATCTGCATGCAGAGAAAGCATTCCTGATGCTCCATTGACTGCTTTTCCAAACAAGCCCTGGTTCTCACCAGATAAATGACATTTTATGAAATTGCAAAATGTGCCTTAAACAGCATAATGGCTTTAAAACATTTTAATTAGCTATTTGGCAAATCAACAGATGCAGACTATCATTGAGCATGCATAATTTATCTACTAACAATAGCGTCAGTACTCTTTAAGAGCTCATAACATGTCTCTGTACTGGGTGCTTGAATATACACATCGATTGTGTTCCTAACTCAATTAGCAAGAGCTTTCGAAGTGCGAAACTTTCAAATCCAAGAAAACATTAAGCGACTCATCCCACTCTGCCCCCCCGCCCCGCTTGAGTTCCTCCTTTTTTAAGTATTTCTTTTGTTGTATTTGTTAGTGGTGCAAATAAACGGCTTGCCCCATAGGGTTGCCAGACTCAATGGAGGACAGGACTTCTGTGCCTTTAATTGCCCTGCTCTCTATTGAGTCTGGAAACCTTAAAGAGAAACCAGCAGACCCTTTGCTTGGAAATTAAACAAAGGGTCTGCTGGTGGTTTCTCTTTAAGGTTTCCAGACTCAATAGAGAGCAGGGCAATTAAAGGCACAGAAGTCCTTTCCTCTATTGAGGCTGGCAACCCTATTGCCCCATCATATTTTTGGGAGTTCACAGAGTACCTTTTGCTGCATTTGCATTTAAAATATGAAGTAAGCAGGTGGGAAGGTCCTTTTTTAAAAAAATGCAGTTCTCAAGCCAGAGATTGCAACACTGAAACAAGGTGAACATGTGAATTGATTGCTCTAATGGATAACACCTGCTGCTGTTATCTATTGCTAACGAAACTGTGTTTCCTTTATTAGTAGATACAACTACAGATACAACTTATGCCACACCCGGATCATACACTGAGGGTCACAAACCTGGCACCTGCGAGTGTCCTGACATCCATGAGCCTGCAGTTGTGTCCCCAAGCAGGGGCCACAGAATCTGGGCTTCTTCTTCTTTCTTTCTTTTTATAAAAAAAGGAAGTCTAGCTACATTTAAACAACCAAAGAATCCTGGGAGCTGTAGCTTGTTCTAAGTAGTGTAGCTCTGTGAGGGGTCTCCTAACAACTCTCAGTACAAACTACAAGGTGGGATTCACCTAGCCTCTCCCATCAGTGGAAGCTCTGCACAACCTCCCATTGTATAATGGAGCTTCCTCACCCTCCCCTGGCCTGTGCCCCTTGGAATTGTCTTGAGGGTTTCAGGAGAATCTGCAGAGCAGCATGCTGGAGGAAGAGGGGGAGAATGGTTCCATCTGAGAAGCTGCAATGCTTGTGCAGACAGAATGATTGGAAAGAGTGCAATGTTGAATTCCACCCACGGTTTCCAGGATACTTTGGAGGAAGCCATGACTGTGACAGAGACATAAGAGTGATTTAAATGTTTGGTGTGGATGTGAGCTTGGTTAAAGCAACTATTGATCTTATATCACTTCCTTTCCTTGTTGCTGGGAAAGGCAAATGAACACAGACCTTCAAGTGCCCTACCAGTTTTTTCCAGGGACAGTGCCAGATTTACAAGCAATCCCGGCTTTTTATTTGATCCCAGAATGTTCCTATTTTCACTGGAGAAATGTTGGAGAGTATGGAGTTATGCAACCCCTGAGCCAAGGAGATAACTATATAACCTTTTTAGAAGACATCTGAAGGCAGCCCTGTATAGGGAAGTTTTTTAAAAATGTTTTAATGTTTTGTTTTGTTTGTATACATGTTGGAAGCCACCCAGAGTGGATGGGGCAACCCAGTCAAATGGGTGGGACATAAATTTGTTGTTGTTGTTGAATAAGATGTCCCAAATTTCATCAGAGAAATGTTGAAGGGTAAACAAAATGAACAATTCACACACACACCCTTCGCTGGAAAGTTAGGTCACAATCTGGACAAGGTTAAGTACTTTTGACTCCCATTGCTTTCAATGGAATATGCTTAACTTTCTCCTGATGAAGCTAATAAGATGAAAAGTACTTAGCTTTGGCTGGAGCCATGCCCTTAGTCTTCCTTGCATCTAAAAAGAATGACTGCTGAATAGCTGCCCTAGACCTTTCCAGAAATGGTCACTGCCAGTATCTTTTATGCTACTTGACTTATGCATATGCCACTTCCCCAGAGTGTTCCTTATGAGTTCCAGTGACACAGGAATGGAAAGGAAGGAAGGAAGGAAGGAAGGAAGGAAGGAAGGTTCTTTGCTGAACTGTGGGGGGAAGTGTCTGCAGAAGAGTGAAGAACAGGCATTAATTTTTTATTTTTTAAAAAATACAGTATGTTTCCTCTTGAACAATTCTTCTTGGGCTACACTCCTGTAACCACTTACCTGGGAGTAAGCCCCAGTGGGATTTACTTCTGCGTAGACAAGCATAGGCTTTCAATGTTAAAAGTTTTGTAGGCTCTGTCAGAATCAGAAAAAAATACAGTACTGCTTTCATTTTAGATTTTATCTTTCAACCAAAGCCAGTAGTCCCCTAACTACCAGTATATCTAAGACTCTGATTCAAAGAAATTCAAACCAATGTGTTTTGGCATGGGAACACCAAAAATTTCATATATTTTCAGAGACGGGAGAAGATTGTTCGTTGTATTATTCATTGCTCCTGTGAGGCCAGTTTGGCTGCTGGTTGCTATGAAAAACAGAGTTTTTTTCCACTCTATGGGATGATCTGCCAGTTGAGGTTCACTGGACCTCATCTCTTTACTGTTTTAGGAGATTACTACAAACTCAGTTATTTAAAAAGGTATGCTGCTGAATATTTCCCCTTGTTTGATTTGAAAGCTTTTTCATTTCTGACTGATGTCCCTTGCTTAGTGTTATTTTTTTTTTTTGCTTTCCTTAATTTGTTTGTTGCCTTGGATTTATTTTGCAAGTGAGATAGGGCACATATTTTTAAAGACAAGTGAACAAATACAGTCTTTTTAGGCAGGCTTCCCAAGATGAATGAAAGTTAGGCACATGCATGAGGCTCAATAAACCTCCTCTTTTTGTTTTCTGCTTAGGGCTCCAAGGACAATGAAATTGGCAATTACCTGGGACTGAGTTAAGTCTGATGCCGTTACAAACAAGCTTTCTAGTGTACACCTACTTTACAACATAGAACAACCAAAAGATGCTCCTTGGTCAATTCATGTATGAGTAATGCTGCCACCATCAATGTTGCAAGACCATGGTCTGCAATTGAGATGGACAAATCTATCAGTTATGATTTACCAAATTTCATTGTTTTCCAGTCTTAAATTCAATTCTTAACACTTCCACAACCAAGAAAATGTGTCATCGTTTTAGTGCAAATTCACCCTAATATATTAGCGTGACCAGGTGGCAACTGCCCCAATGGCATTAGCCAATGGCTGTGTGGCAAATTTGGGGTTGGGAGTTTATATTTACGGCAGCATGACATGGGGAGTCATCTTGCTTCATGCTGCCGAACAGGACGTTTCCGAACAGGACGTTGTTGCTGTGGGACTTTCAGTTTTGCTTTTGGTCGCAAGTCATTTGCTCCTTATTCTTTGCTCCCCTTTCCTTAGCTTGCAGTGTTAGTTGCATGGCTTGTCATTTGCTTTCAGAGTTCACAGCTTTGAGAACTTCAGAAGGCATTTTATCCCCCTCCCACTGCCCCATGCAGCCATTGGGTAATGCCATTGGCATATTATGGCTCCACCGGCTGAGGGCGGGGCCAGCCCCGCCCCCAGGACGGGTGGGGAATAATGTTCCAGGGCCGAGCACAACATGGGCTCTATTAAGAGGATCCACCTTGTCCCTACCCCTGAAACTGTCTTATTGGGAAAGCCATACAGGAGGCCTATGATACCTTTTCCCCTCTAGTCCTAAGTGGTAAATCCCACTGAAGTCAAGGGGACCGACTTCTAGTGTTTGCTGCAAGTGACCTCAGGCAAGTTATAGTTCATTCAGCCTCGGCCTGTTATCAGCAACATGGAGAAAATAATATTGGCTTCTCGCAGGATTATTGTAAGGATTACTGACACAATATATTCAAAAGTTCTCTGAACACTTTAAATATGCTATATAAATGCCAAGCAGTTGTATTATGTCAGCTCATATAATCACAGGGCTCCTATTTTATTCATTAGCTTGTATGAAAATTATCAGCATGGGGACTTAAAGAAAAGTTATTTCCTCAAATAGGATTTTAGAGGTGTTGCAGACTGATCAGAGCAATGAAAATATTGAGTGATAAATCCTATACTTTACTACATTTTAAGCCATTATGAATACACTTCATTATTTATTGGGCATACAGTAGATAGCTGGATATGCTGTTGGGTAGAATTTTGCAAAGTCTTTTTCATAGAAGTATGTCGCAGTTTGAAGAGTTCATCTTTTATGAATTGGAATTCCTATATCTTGTTTATGAAATATTCAGACATGCTTTCCTGTAAGTCACTTAGTAATGCAAATGAATCCCTGTGCTTTTGACTTTCCCTGCAGTAAAACATAAGGCATAATAAAAATTAAAAATATATCATTTGCTGATAAGTGTCTTCAGAGGTCTCCTGTTCTGGAGTAAAGTACTGACAAATGGATCGCATGAGTTATATTACTTGGGACCATCAAAGATGCTATCCTTCCCCCCTCCCCTCCTCCTAATGATATCTGGATATAGAAGCTTTCGGCATTTCTGTTACTTGTGCTTTAGCGCAAAAACAAAAGTGTGCTTCTCCATGAACTTCACAGAGGTGCCACACAGGAGGGAATGGAACTGGGAATGGATCTATCCGGATCTTGTCTTTTATAGAGTTCCATAAGTACAGGTTCATTGCCTGAAATTCCCTGTCCTGTGAGCTCACTAGTTCTGTATAGGATTGTAGTCTAAGTTGCCCAAGATCAGGTCCCGATGGTTTCCTGGCTATTTATTAAAAAAAATTAGAAGAATTATATTCTTACCTATGAAAGATATAATGAATGATATTCTCACAAATGCAATGCTACCGAATTCGTGGAAAGAAAGTTTCATCACCTTCATTCATAAACAAGGAACAGATCCCTCAATTATTGCAAACTATAGACCTATCCCCCTGTTAAATAACGATTATAAGATTTTTGCTGATATCATTCCAAACACGCTGAAAACAGTTCTGAAAGAAATAATCCCCAAGGATCAAACCTGGTTCTTCCCAGTACATTATATGCAAACCAATCTCAGATGTGTGGCCAATGCATTAGAATACTTTGATTATAAAATTGATAAACCAGCAGCTATTATGCCGAAAAGGCATTTGATAACGTCTCCTGGAAGTTTATGAAAAAAATAATACAAGAAATTGGATTTGGTGAAAATCTTTGCAATGGAATAAATGCCATCTATTCGGAACAATTTGCTAAAACAATCATCAATGGTAAAATCACGGACCAGTGTAAAATAAGTAAGGGATATTTATTCTAGTGATGGATGCCCTGAATACCTGGATATGAGAAGGCCAGCTTGTCAAAGGTATTACCCTGGGGAATAAAGCATACAAATTCGAGGCATTCACCGACGACCTACTTATTATGACTGAAAATTCTAAAGAAAGTTTGATGAGAGTGTTAGAATTGATCACGAACTTTGGAGAAGTCGCAGGTTTCAAACTGAACATCACTAAAACAAAACTGCAGGTCAAAAATGTACTAACAGAGTAGAAGAAAGATTTAGGAAAAAAACATTGGGCCTGAAGATGTGCCACAAAGCAAAGTATTTAGGCATATGGATTACCCCCCCCCCCAAAAAATAGAAATTTATTCCAGAACAATTATATGAAAACTTGGTTAAAGATTAAAAGGAATCTTGAGATTTGGAGTAGGTTGAAATTTTTGTTTCTGGGTAGGATTTCCATTATAAAGATAAAGGTGCTTCCCTAACTAATGTTTTTATTTCAAATGATTCTGATACTGGGTGGAGTGGGCTGTCTCAAGAATTGGCAAAAAGATATTTCCAAATTTTTATGGCAAGGGAAAAGACCCAGAATTAAACATCTAATTTTAATTGATATAAAAGACAGAGGAGGCTTTCCCCTGCCTGATCTGAAATTATATTATGAGGCAGCCTGCTTCACCTGGTTAAAGGAGTGGTGTACGCTGCAAGACCTGGACCTCTTAAACTTGGAGAGTTTTGATAAATGATGGGGATGGCATGCGTACTTGGTTTATGGGAAAGCTAAAGTTCATAGAAATTTCTCGAACCATATTGTCAGGAAATTGTTATTTGCGGTCTGGGAGAAATACAAAAATTTGTTTGAGCCCAAAGTGCCTTGGTGGATCTCTCCAATAGATGTCTGTGCAGTAAAAAGAAAAAAATACTCAGGGAGTTTGGCTAACATACAAAGTACTCTTAAAGGAAGAAGATAATCAATTAAAGTTAAAAAGTTTTGAGGAAATAAGAGAGTACATATCTGATTGGTTCCAAAACTACCAATTATTTGGGACATTCAAAATTGACAAGCAGAATTGCTACAGTGATTTCCAGATTTGAAGCTGATTTGGTGAATTCCAAATTTAAAACCGTCTTTAAAATGTACCGACTACTCCTTGACTGGGAAGTCAAGGAGGAGGAGGTCACAGTGGCTATGGTGGTCACAAGACTTTGGGTACACACTAACCGTGACCCAGTGGGAAAATTTGTGGAAAACAAATTGGAAATTCACAGCTTGCTATTCTTTGAGAGAGAATTTCCTAAAAATGCAACATCGGTGGTATTTAACTCCTTGGAAACTTTGTAAAATGTATAAAAGTGTCCCGATCTATTGCTGGAGATGTAAAGAAAAGCCAGGTACTCTATACCATATGTGGTGGCAGTGTAAGGAAATTAAGGTGTTTTGGGAGGATATCCACTTAGAGCTGGAAAAAAATGTTTAAAATCTCCTTTAATAAAAAACCAGAAGCTTTCCTTTTGGGAATTGCAGATTTAGACATTCCCAAAAAGGTAAGAGAGATTGTTTTACACGCCAATGTCACAGCAAGAGTTCTTATTGCGGCAAATTGGAAGAGTGATAAAGTCCCCTTAAGACTAGAATGGATTCAAAAATTGGCTGAATATGCGGAACTAGACAGCTTGTCTGAAAAAATAAAGAACAAATCAAGGAAAGAACTAAAATAGCCCTATATGATATCTCAGAATGAAACTGAGGAACACCAACGGTTTGAGTCAATGATAAGGACTATAAATACACAGCTATAATGATGGTTACAGAACCAAATAAAAACCCATTGAATCGTATTCGGCTAAATCCAATTCAGAGTACACACATTGAAATTAATGAACCTGCCTTAGTCCTTTAGTCATGTCCACTGACTGTGATGGATCTACTCTGAGTAGGGCTAGCACTGAACACAACCCACTATGTTTGTTTTGAGGTCTTATTAAGTTCTTGTATAGCACCAGAGTGAAAGGTTATTCTCTTCTACCCAGCATTGATGATGACAAGACAGTATTTAGCATAACCTTTCTGAATTCCACATACTCCATTTTTCAGTGATCTCAGGTTAGATGATGCAGTGCATCCTGTAGTAATTAAATGAGATGAAAAGTGGTGATGCCAGCAGTCATTATTTTATAGTCAGGAAAAATATTTAATAACACCAACAACTTATTCAATTGCATGTAGCTTTTTTAATTTCCCAGGCTGCTGAAAATAAATGGCTCTGCTGTCAATCGTCATATTCCCAATAAGCAACTCTTATCTTCTCTCACTCTGGTTTGCCATGCGTGATATCAAAATCCTGAAATAGTTGTGCAATACAAATCACCTTGAGAAATCAAACTTGTACTTTTTAAACAACAACAAAACAACAACAACAACAACAACAGGTGTATTCCTTTTGTGTTATGAAGCTCATGGGTTTCTTTTTCCAGTCCTGCCTTTGGGGCAAACCCCACCCTGCACCTCTTAGAAGAGAGATCGGGAACCTGTATCATATATTGCAGGACCACAGTTGCCATCATCTGTAACCATGCAGCCTGGCTGGGAACCGGGCTGGAAATCTAGAGGGCAACAGATGCCAAGAAATGAAAGGCTTCTGAGAATCAACATGGTGTGATTATTGACATCCTCCCCTCATTGCAGAGAAGCAGCTTAGTACTCTTCATATAACCATAACTGCCAAAATGGGGGGCAGTTGTTGCAGTATCTTCCAATACTTTATAAGATTTGTGGGTTCCTAAATGCTATATTTTAGGGTGGTATACAAGTGTTTTAAAGGGATGTTGCTCACTTCTAAGTGCTTTTGTTAGCTGCTTCCAGATAGCAATGAGTGATTCTGCCAGTTTTGGGTTCTAAATTCAGTTTTCCACATTTCTTTCATTCAATCCTAAACTGAAAGCCCATATTGTTACATTCACACTTCTGAAGCCCACCCCATATAGCTGTGTTAACTGATCTTTTAATTTTTTTAAATAAATTTTTACTCACCCATTATCTATCCTTAAGTATTCTATGCATAGGTTTAAATCTATGTTTGGTTCTTGCTCCCATTTATTTAATAATTATTTGCTTAGATTCATACTGTTATGCTATTTATTTAGACGTTTTGCTTATGCTGGTCTATGACCATAATAAAGTTATATATCTCCCCACATTTCTGCTTCAATTTGCATTTAAATAAAAAAAGTGTCATGAAAATTCACCAGCATTTTAATGCTTATTTCTACATACATTTTTGTATGCAATTTGCCTAATATGATGTATTTTTGTAACTTGTTTTCACTATTGCATGGATTTATGTACATTTTCCACTAATACACACATTTTGGTTGGATAATTGCATCACAATATTCAGAGAATTGAGATTTTTGAAGAATAGCTTAATTAGGGTCTGCACATTTTTGGGTGTGTGTGTGTGTTAATTACAATGGTACCTCTACTTACAAATAACTCTACTTACGAATTTTTCTACTTACAAATGGAGCTCCGTCCGCCATCTTGGATGCGGTTTAGATAGGGTTGCTTCAACTTACGAATTTTTTCTCCCAATGCATTCCTATGGGATTCGACTTACATTTTTTTTCGACTTACAAATGTGCGTTCGAAACGCATTAAATTTGTAAGTAGAGGTACCACTGTATGTAGCTTTGCCTTAAAATTTCTACCCTGTCCCTACTTCCAGCACCACCAACCTATTTTGAAGTCTCCCTTTCATTTATGTATTACATTTGTATCAATCCACCAAGGAACTGCAGAAAACATACATAGAGCTATCCTATTTTATCCCCACAAAGTTCAATGAAGGATATTAGCATGAGACAAATTGACTTGCCCAAGGCTACCCTCTGAACCTCGTTGTTCTCATAGGCTCTGTCCTATCAGGGATAGATTTGGGCCCTCCAAATTCCAGCAACAGCCTGTGTGAGTCCCTCCGCCCTTCACCTTCCATTCTGCTCAATTTACTATCTCACAATTGCGTCACCCGCTAGTCTGGGCACCCAGTGCAGCAGGACCAGTCACACCGACCTAAATCCTCCTCTGGTCCTACATATGTCTACTCAGAAGTAAGTCCCACCAAGTTCAAAGAGATTTACTCCCAGGTTAAATTTGTATAGCGATTGCAGCCCATATCTTTAAAACTGTGTGCTTCAGCTCCTCCAAATCATGCATTCATCAATCTGTGGTGCTATTGGGATATCAGCTTAGCAAACACATGGGCATGGGTATTGCACACCTAGCACTGCCCTCTGAGTGCACATTCACCTTAAGTGGCTCTCAGACTGAACCTTCCAATTGTTTTTTGCACACAAAGGAGGTGCATGAGCTGCAGTAAAAACTATTCCATCATCTGTTTCCACCCAATGTGTGCATGGCATGCATAGGTAGGTACATGTATCATGATCACTGACATACTTCTCCCATTCCAGTCAAACTCCCCTCCCATACCCCCACAGCTCTTTCAGTCAGTTCTTAACTCATGATTATTTTCCTTTTATCTTCTGTAGATGGTGACCCCCCCCCTGTGATTATAGCTCATAATCTATGTCAAGGATGGGGCACCTTTCTCAGCCCAAGCACCACTTTTGCTGCTGGGCAGCTTTCCTGGGGCTACTTACCACTGGAGGAAGGGGCCAGATGCAAAACTAGGCAGAGCAATGATGTCATAATCTCATGGCTGAGCAAATGTGGGGAGCTCAGTGGAGTGGGAGACCAGCCAACCAGAAGAGTCTCTGGGGTGTACTTACCCAGAGGCAGCATCCAAAGTCAGGTCCAGTCCTAGAGTAGGGCAAACAGAAATCCATGGGTCAGGGAATCCAATGAGCAAGGTTCAAGAAGAGGAGTTGTCAGGAACTGCAACCGTTGTTTCCAGCATCTGACTGCTGCTGGAAGCTCTACTTTAAAAGGCTGAAGCTGGCTTGATCTCATCAGTGGCTTCTCCTCTGTGTCCTTGAAAGCTGATCAGCTGCAGGTGGCGTCACACCACCTTCTTCCCCCCTTCAAGATGCTATTCAGCAGGTAAAGCTGACTCCTGGCCCATGAGAAATGAATGTGAATTTTACCTTTGTTAAGTAGGCTAGTTCCTAAATATACTCACACAACCCTCTCTACCCTCCACCCAAGCAAGCAAGAAACATTATCAGAGTTCAAAGACACAGTCCAGCTATACAAAAGCTGTCAAGGAGCTAGGGCTGGTAAGTTTAGCTTGGCGGGCTCTGTGACCTGGGAAAAGTCTCAAGAGCCAGATAGAAAGGTATAGAAAAGGCATAGGCAAACTCAGCCCTCCAGCTGTTTTGGAACTACAACTCCCATGATCCCTAGCTAACAGGACCAGTGGTCAGGGATGATGGGAATTGTACACCCCAAACAGCTGGAGGGCCGAGTTTGCCTATGTCTGGTATAAAGGTAAAGGTAAAGGGACCCCTGACCATTAGGTCCAGTTGTGAACGACTCTGGGGTTGCGCGCTCATCTCGCATTATTGGCCGAGGGAGCCGGCGTATAGCTTCCAGGTCATGTGGCCAGCATGACAAAGCCGCTTCTGGCAAACCAGAGCAGCACATGGAAACGCCGTTTACCTTCCCGCTGTAGCGGTTCCTATTTATCTACTTGCATTTTGACGTGCTTTCGAACTGCTAGGTTGGCAGGAGCTGGGACCAAGCAACGGGAGCTCACCCCATTGCAGGGATTCGAACCGCCGACCTTCTGATCAGCAAGCCCTAGGCTCAGTGGTTTAACCACAGCGCCACTTGGGTCCCTGGTGTAGAGAGTCTGCCTGGTATAGAGAGTCACAATTGGCTCCAACACCCGAGGTTCCTCATCCCTGATTAAGCCTAGAATACTACTGCTACTAAAGAAATGTCATCATGTAGTAGTAGTAATAATAATAATAGTATCTATCATGGCAATGCAAGAGAAGAAAGTTTAAATCTATTCAGCCCTCTTAGTGCAGATAAGTCTGAAAGTAGCGTCTAATTTCCAACCATGTTTTTTTTTTTCCATAAAGATGGTTGTCAGTCTATGCGGCCTCAGCTGTTTGCCTTTGAAAGATATTAACACAATGTTGGACTACCCTAGGTGCTGTCATTAAAACGTTGTGGGGGGAAAATAGCTGCCTTTTGTTCAAACAGAAATTACTGTGGTAATGTGATTCAGATCTTGCTTGAAATCTGTCTAATAATGGCTTCACACTGACTACAGAGAGGTGACATGGAGTGTAAGTCAACAGAACATTTGGCTTATGTACCCAAGCAATGGAAAAATCCAACTCCCCTCAATGTGGAGTGTTCACATGTTGAATCTTTTCACGATTACAATAAAATCAAAGGGAAGTACAATTGCAACCCTTGAATATTTGAAGTGCAGAACAGACAACTGAATCCCAGTGCTTGCTGTGTTAGCTCAGTTATATGACGGAAAAATAAGTATTTCAGGAAACAGCTTCATTTAATTAAACTAGGACTTCTCAAACTTTGTCACAGTGAGCATCTATAAGCTCTTTTGAAAAGGAACTTTTAAAAGCTTCCTGAAACATAGTTAAGAGTAAAACCAAAACAGGTGGTCTGGTAGCAATCACTTGTATCCCTTACACATGAAGGAATAGATCAAAAGGAAAGGAAAGGAATTCAACTGTATGAGCTGAAGAAGGAATTTGGCCTTAATGTACCTGAGAGGTGGTTGCCAACTACAGATTGGGAGCAGGGGGTGAGGGTTGTCCATTGGTTTCCAGCATGGTGTAATCAGGACTGCCTGCATTTTTAATTACATATTGTGTCATGGGTTACACATGTGATGGAATCTTTGAGGTTGAATCTTTGAGGTTGAATCCTGACAAGACAGAAGTACTGTTTTGGGGGGACAGGAGGTGGGCAGGTGTGGAGGACTCTCTGGTCCTGGATGGGATAACTGTGCCCCTGAAGGACCAGGTATGCAGCCTGAGAGTCATTTTGGACTCGCAGCCGTCCATGGAGGCACAGGCCAATTCTGTGTCCAGGGCAGTTGTTTATCAGGCGGAGACCCTATCTGCCCGCGGACTGTTTCGCCAGAGTGGCGCATGCTCTAGTTATCTCTCGCTTGGACTACTGCAATGCGCTCTATGTGGGGCTCCCTTTGAAGGTGACCCTGAAACTACAACTAATCCGGAATGTGGCAGCTGGACTGGTGACTGGGAGCGGCCGCCAAGACCACATAACACTGGTCTTGAAAGATCTACATTGGCTCCCAGTACGTTTCCAAGCACAATTCCAAGTGTTTGTGCTGACCTTTAAAGCCCTAAACGGCCTTGGACCAGTATACCTGAAGGAGCGTCTCCACCCCCATCATTCTGCCCGGACACTGAGGTCGCCGAGGGCCTTCTGGCGGTTCCCTCGTTGTGAGAAGCCAAGTTGCAGGGAACCAGGCAGAGGACCTTCTTGGTAGTGACACCCTCCCTGTGGAACATCCTCCCACCAGATGTCAAAGAGAAAAACAACTACCAGACTTTTAGAAGACATCTTAAGGCAGCCCTTTTAATGTTTGACAGACTATTGTATTTTAATATTTTATTGGAAGCTTCCCAGAGTGGCTGGGGAAACCCAGCCAGATGGGTGGGGTATGTATGTATGTACATATGTATAAATAAATAAATAAATAAATAAATAAATAAATAAATAAATACATACTCTGGACATCATTACACACCAAATGGGATACCGTACTGTACATTTACTTACTTAATTTTTTGGGGGGAGGGGGAATTTAGCCAAAACCACCAAGTCCCATTCTGGATTGAAATCAAAGGATTTATTATTGTAATATGCATATGTAGAAGATCATTTATCACATGAAAGCCATTAATGAAATCAATAGGGACACTGGTATGAGAAAAATATATATTCAGGTGTTCCATGTGAATGTATTGCCCCATCCTCACAGGGGCAGGAAGTCTGAATGGGGACCCTAAGTGCATTTGGGTTGACACACTTAAAAGCATCTGTGTGATTAGCAACACCACAGTATAAGGGTTTCTGAATGCATGGAGTCTTCTAAGCATGTTCACCAAAATTTGCTTAAAATTCTCCTTCTCAGTCAAGGACAGTCATGGCATCACATGTGGGGATGTTGGATCTGAGACAGTGTGCACGCCCCCCCATGTTCCTGCACATTCTTCTCATGTGGTATTTGAATGTCCAAATACAGCTATTTTGATAGCAGTATCTGGCTGGCAATAGCTCCCTTCAGGACTTTGACTTACATGTAAAACCAACACACAACTAGGGTTGAGCCCATTAAGCTTCACCTCATTTCACATGCAAGAATCCTGTGTTTACTCTATGTCCACGAGTTTCAATGCTATGGAGAACCAGCGTGGCAAAATGCCATACTAGGACCTGGAAGAGCAAGGCTCGAATCCTCATTAGGCCATGTTGCTTGCTGCGTGACCTAGGGACAGTCACCGGTTCTCAATCTTACCTTATTTACAGGGTTGTTGTAAGGATAATATGGAAAGCAGGAGAGCCCCTTGAGCCCATTGGAGGAAAGGTGGGATACAAATGTAATAAACAAGTAAATACAAATTAAATCCTTTGCTAACTGTAGGTTCATTGAACTCAGTGGGACATTGCCATTTGCTGTAAAAATTCTCTTATTTCCGAACAAACCTCATCAGCAGAAGCCTTGTGTGAGGGCTTCTGCTTGTGCAACATAACTTTCTGCTCTCTCCTCCTCCCTTGTGTCCCCTGAAATTGGTTCGGGGTCAAACTGAAATGTTTGTGCAGATGAAATATTTGTAATAGTGTTTGTTGAATTCTGCCCGAAGACAGTAGGTGGGTTGCAGAATGTCCTGGAAACCACATTGACACCAGGCTCCTACTTGTGTACCACAAAGACTTTTACCTTGTATAGTTCGTGTTAGTACTACTAAGGATAAACAGGCACCCTTAAAAGTTATCTCTAGAGGCTTTGTTTACAGCAGAGGACCAGCCTCTGACTTATCTCAGTGGCATTCTGCTTTGTACCTCTGTATCAGACAGAGAGCCTCCTGCAAGGCCAGCAGATCAGATATGTATTCAGATAATCACCAGCTTGCCCAGCCACTTCAGCTCTCCCCATGTTGAACCTCTCAATAGGATGGCGAGAATGTCAGAGCCAGTTTACAAAAATCAGTGGTTAGCACAATGCGAGCAAACCTAGAAAATGATGAAAAAGTGGTAATCTTTTGAAGTAAGCTATGGAAGATTTTCCCCACGCTATGAAATTATAGGAAGGGAGGCTGCTCTTCGAAGAGCACAGAGCTGGTTCCAAGGGAGACTCCCGTAGCTGGGGAAAATGTCTCTGTTTTTCAAAAGGGTCACAAATTGGCAGGTATTGTAGAGTTTGGTGGGTTTTTTTTTCTAAAAAAAAAAAAAAAACCCTGTGAAGATCAGAGGGGTCCATCCAAAACCAGCTTCAAAGAGACAAATGAATGCATTCAAAGAGTGGAGGAAATCACTTTCGGTTGCTGACTACACCTCTTGAATACCCTTTCCAAATTGTTGAAATCAGAGGAGCAGATGTCTGATAAAAAGGGCCTTGGGAAACACTATGGCTTTTTTAATGGTTGTATTAACAAGTCCAAGACAATGTAATATATGGCAATAAATTGGTGGGCTTGAGCTCCTGTTTCAGGAAGAAGTACTGATACTAAAATACAATTTACATTCCATCATTTCTGTTAGGTCTACAGCTTGATAGATCTTGATCAAGATATATAGGATGCAATAAAATCACAACTCACCTATTTCCCCTCTCTGTTCTTGTTTCTGCCTTCATGCAACACTCTGTAGCTTTGTAATAGAGTGTTTGATGAATACATATGTCTAGCAGCCCTCCAGAGGAGCAATATCAGGAGCCTGCTGAACACCTGCCACCCTCTCTCCCTTGGTCTTTTGTTTTGTCTGAAGTCTGACTTTGGGATATCATAAACCTTTGAGAAGTAAATGATAGAAAATGAAGCAGCATGGAAAGCCAGTCAGAACACTGATGTTTTAAAAATATCATCTTAGGGTTTATTTTTGAAGACCTTGTTGCTTCCAAAGAGGGCAGGGTAATTATATTATCAGCCTAGAACATCCTTTACCAACCTGGTGCCCTCCAGATGTTTTGGACTACAGCTCCCATTTGTAAGACTGGGGCCAATGGGGATTGTAATCCAAAACATCTGGAAGGGGCCAAGTTGACAAAGGTTATTCTCAGCTAATAAGAGACGCTTACTTTCTTTGATAACATATGTACTAACCACAACTGAAGTCATTTTCACTAGCCTAAATACACAGACCAGGCATCCCCAACCTTTGGCCCTCCAGATGTTTTGGACTACAATTCCCATCACCCCTGACCACTGGTCCTGTTAGCTAGGGATCATGGGAGTTGTAGGCCAAAACATCTGGAGGGCCAGAGGTTGGGGATGCCTGGCATAGCCTCTTATGCACATACACTGTAGCTAGCAGAAATACGTGACTGGTTCTCCTCCCATTAAGGTTTGATGGTTAGGAAACAGAATCTCAACAATATTCCATGTATGTGCCCACTCTCTTGTCTTCTGAGACAGATGGATGCTAACAACTGCTTTTCTTGAGGAAAACCAGCACTATTTGCCTTCCATCAAACCAAATACAACTCACCAGTCATGCAAGTTATTGCCTACCTAAAGCAGACCAATAAACCTGCTTTTGCTGCCTTGTCGTAAGTGAGACAACACCCCACTCTCCAAGCACCTGGCAGGTCACAATGCATGGCTTGTGGATGGTCCAGGTTGGTGACTCACACCAGCTGTCCCATCCTGCCTCAGATGGCAGATGCAGCTGAGCACCATAAATATCCTTGTGTGTTTCTTCTCCTTCAACAGGCAGGTGCATGCTTGTACAACTTGATCAATCATTAGAACCAATACAACTACCCAGACAACTCTAGGACTCTCAGTAAAATGTCTTTCCAATTTTCTTGCATGCTATATAAAGGGAACATCAACAGTTTCCTTCTCCAGATCTTTCCCCCTCTGTGCCCTTATTTAATTAGTGCAGTAATGGCTTTATGGTTTTGTGACACCCCCCCCCCCTTAACAAGGTAAGCAGAAAGCTTGAGCTAGAAGCCTCAGGATAGAATGAAAAATTCCATATCAAAACATTCTGTTTAGCGAGCTGACGAGGAAAGCAAAGTTTAGCCTTGTCATCAAGCCATAGAGAGGCCCCCGTTTTCCATGACTGAGGTGCCATTTGATGCCTTGTTCAGAAACCTCTGGTTAAATACTTAAAAGTGATGCCATAGAGATAATAAATGGTCCATAAATGTAAACCTCAGCATGAATAATTCACACTCTTTCACCTGCCAAAAGTTCTGGATCAGATGCTGGCTGTCCATAGTAATAGATTTCATCCAAATTGTGTTTTATGTAATGTGCCTGACATACATTACTGCACCACATTATATTCCATTAATTTGGCAGGGGTTGTAACACAGAGTGACATGGCATGCTCAGATAGTGGCTCACAAGTAGGGTACTTCCAATCAATTAGATAGTAAATATGCAAGCCTACACACAAGTAGTGGACAGAAGTGAAGGGTAAAAGCCAGCGACTGCCATGCACATGTGATTCAATTGTGTGACTGACCAACAAGTTGAATTTGTTTGGGCTGCTTCATGAAGCTTCCCCGCCTCCCTTCCATTAATGAATACAAATTTTCCGTGCGATTCCAAATGCTGCAAATTGACCTATAAGTGGCTGGTGCTGTCAGGGACACACTGGGCTGGACTCCGATAAGCGGGATCTGACATTTAGCAGAACAGCAAATCTGGAACTGCATCAGCCCTGCTAAAAATGAACATGATGCCCAGCTGAAGGTTCTTGTCATCTTTCGAAAGGAAAGTTGGCAGAAACAGTGGTCAGGAGACATGCTGGTATCACAGCATTAGCCAGGGAGGTAGGCTGGCCTGACAGGCTTAATAGATTGTAATCAATCCTGTTACATAAAAGTCACAGCTACCTTGAGTACCATACTGCGTGTGGCAACATAGTGTCAGCAGATGTGAAAAGCACTGCTATATTCCTGATGTGTAATTCTCACTTATGAAGTGCCACAGTGTGCGGGGACCAAAATCTACACACATTGGCTGTTGCCACCTGCCTAATCATGGCGTTGCAGGAAAAAGACCCCTGCAATAGACAGCAGGACAGGTGGGGTGGGGAGCTGCAGTTTAAAATAACAGAATTCATTCTACAACCTCAGTATCCTGTCACTTCATTCCAACCGCTTTCTGTTGTATCCCCAGTAGGACTTGCTTCTTAGCGTGTATGCCTTATAGTATATAGTACATTTGATTACCAAACTTATTTACTCGGAAGTAGCCCCATTTTGCTCATTATAATTTGTTGGGAGGTGGCGCTGTGGGTTAAACCACAGAGCCTAGGGCTTGACGATCAGAAGGTCAGTGGTTCGAATCCCCGCGGCAGGGTGAGCTCCTGTTGCTCGGTCCCAGCTCCTGCCAACCTAGCAGTTCGAAAGCACGTCAAAGTGCAAGTATATAAATAGGTACCACTACAGCAGGAAGGTAAACAGCATTTCCGTGTGCTGCTCTGGTTCTCCAGAATCAGCTTTGTCATGCTGTCCACATGACCTGGAAGCTGTATGCCGGCTCCCTTGGCCAATAACGCGAGATGAGCACCGCAACCCCAGAGTCGGTCACGACTGGACCAAATGGTCTGGGGTCCCTTTACCTTTACCTTAAATATGCTTAGGACTGCAGAATTATGCCCTGACCAGGCTACCTACAACAACATGTTGCTGAATGGACTGTTCCTCTTCAGTATCCCACCCAATCAGCCATATGCTCCTCATGCATACTCTATGTTATTCTCTCTCCCACCCAGTTTTTCATCCCTTTCCCAACAGTCATTCGTCATGCCATAGCCATTCAGCACATTTTGTCCTCATTGGGCTATTTTGGGAGTTCCTAAACATTTCTTATACTTCTGCAAACCTTGGGGTTCCCCTCTTGATGTGGTTGTTATTGGTGTGTGTGTGTGTGTGTGTGTATAAATTTCCTCACTTGCCTCTGAGCTTCAGAATGATCCTACTTGGAGGGAAAGTTGCAATCCTATGCATACTTACAAGGGGTTGCAGTCAGCTAACATCCACTCAGTCGATGCCTTGAAATTAATGGAGCTAAGTTAATCATGCTGATTCATTTCAGTAAATGTACACTAAGTAAAAGTTAGTTAAATACAACCCTACTCAGTCAATTCAGTGGGGATTCATGGTAAAAGGGTGTGGGAAAATGCGATGTTAACATCCAATAACAAGATGGAGGTCTCTACCGGGCTTGTGTGTTGAGCATGCTTCTTTATGGAAGTGAGTCGTGGGCAACTTACAACTGTCAGGAGCGACGTCTCAACTCCTTCCACATGTGCTGCATCAGGAGCATTTTGGGTATCACATGGCAGGATAGAGTTTCAAACAGAGATGTGTTCTCTCAAGCCCACACGCCCGGCAAATTTGCTCTCCTGTCTCAGTGACCATGCCTATGGCAGGATCCCTAAGGACCTGCTCTATGGGGAGCTGGTTTCAGGCACCAGGACCATTGGCAGACCACCTCTGCATTAGAAAGATGTCTGCAAACATAACATGAAGGCTGACAATATCAACCCTGCATGTGGGAATCCCTTGCAGATGACCACAGTGCTTAGAGACAGACAGAGACAGACAGGTCATGCATCCATAGCAGTGGCTGCAGGAGGAATGACTGCTGGGAGGAGCGCAAAGAGAAGAAATGCCATGGTGCATCTGCAGAAGCACAAACATATGCCTTCAACTGCCCCAGATGCAACAAAACATGTTTCTCCCATATCAGTCTCTAAAGCCGCAGCAGTCACTGCAAGCTTCCAACAGTTTGACTTCACCTGCAAAGATGCACACTCCTCCGTTGTCTCCAAAAACAGACAGAAGCCAGAAACAACATCCCCACTCATTCAATTCAGTGGGAATTATATCCAATGAAACCTATGTTTGGCCACCATGGACTGAATTCAGTTGTGCCCTTGTGTGAACAGAAGTTCTTCAATCCATGGAATAGATTTTGATCCAAAAGAGGCATCCAGTGGCAGAAGAGAAGTGATTCTTGTCAATTTCACCTTCCCCATGCATCTTTTAAAAGAAAGAAAAAATACTCAGAAGACAGGTGACTTTTCTTCAGCAAGCACCAAGAAACTAATATACTTCTGTTGCTATATCATTGCGGTGGGGAGAAATTTCCATGACGATCTGGCCTCTCTGAAATGGCATATGTCTCATTAATACTGGAAAGGACTCAAACATCTGGCAGATCTTTAATGCCACAACTGTGTTGTCCCAAACTGGATGGGAGAGCAGAGCCACATTAATATTAAACCATCTGACTCCACCAGGATAATGAAGACACACACACACACACACACACACACACACACACACACACCAGGCTTCAATTCTTCTAAGCCAAGCATCTTTTGTTCTAGTGTTGAAGGACATTTGTCTAAAAGACCTTGAAAATATCTGCCAGTAGACTTATTAATATCATCAAGCCATTGTGAAAATAAACAGGAGTTGGGAGAGAAAGGATTTAGGTTACACGTATTTTAAAGGCTATTGTTTATTACACCAAACAAACATCTGATCTTGCGCTCTTTCCCCCTTTAAGCTTTGTTATCCTTGCTTTAAATTTAATCACCAGATCATGTCCTACTTACCTCTGCTATTATGTGATCTCTTTATTCATTCAACAGGAAAACCAGGATATATAACACTGCTCCCCCCCCACACACACACCTGGCTTTCAAAAATAAAAATAGTTCAATCACAATATAATGCCCACTTCTTCTGACTTTTTTTTTTAAGTTTGGGTGACTCATTTCTGTAAAATAGTTACAGTATATTCTTTCAAATCACTGTACATAAAGGTTAAATAGTACTATTTGACTGGTATTCATTTAAACAATGTCTTTCCTAATGTTTAAATAAAGCCTTGGCCTCCACTCTTAAACATAATAGTGTGCTAGAAAAAACATTATAACTCTATAACGCCAAACTGACTGACCATTTACTCTCACCTCTTGTAAATACAAATGTAACAAAAGAATGTAAAGATAAAGAATTGCTCTCTTTTATCTTATGGCCATAATGAAGGATAATGGGAAGAAAATTCCCTTTCATTGTTGAAGGCTTGGGGGTAAAGAGATAATCTGCAGGAGGCACCCTAGAAAAATAAATATCTAATCAAGGGTTCCTAAACACGTCTACTCATGTATATAAGTTGAGTTCTGCCACAAAGAAGCAACTCTTAAGAGAGGGTGGGCAGAAGAATATGCATTTAGGAAGCTCAGTGGGGCATATTTCCAAATACATTTGCTCAGGATTGCTGCTTCATTTGGCTAGCAGGTCACAATGCTATGTTTCTATGCAGAGTTAGGTACACCAATGTCCAGGCACTGCCTGCATAGGATTGGGATGTGAGGCTTACTGACTAAAGTGGCATTCTTGAGGTTTTGTCGTATGCCCATTCCATTAAGGGCAGTTACAGTGGAAGGACAGATCATGAAGCTGAGGCTCCAATACTTTGGCCACCTCATGAGAAGAGAAGACTCCCTGGAAAAGACCCTGATTTTGGGAAAGATTGAGGGCACTAGGAGAAGGGGACGGCAGAGGACGAGATGGTTGGACTGTGTTCTCGAAGCTACGAACATGAGTTTGACCAAACTGCGGGGGGGCAGTGCAAGACAGGAGTGCCTGGCGTGCTGTGGTCCATGGGGTCACGAAGAGTCGGACACGACTAAACGACTAAACAACAACACCACAGTGGAATAAACTGTCTTGGAAGGTGCCAGACTCTCCTTCATTGGAGGTTTTAAAATAGAGACTGAATGGTCATCTGTCAAGGATTCCCATTGCAGGTGATTGGACAAGATGACCCTTTGGGTCCCTTCTAACACTACAATGCTATGATCCTATGACTTAACAGTAGAACTTCTCTGTAATGACTGCTACCTCATAGGCACAAGCAAGGGTCTACCACTACCAGGTTATGGAAGAGGAAAGGTATGTAATGTGTATAGAGCTTTGTTGGCTTTAACCCAAAATAAGCACTTATATTGCATGTTCACAGCAACTGGAGTTCTGTTGCTGGTTTCATCTGATCGTATCACACACCCAATATATCTAGGATGTATTTTTTTATTAAAAAGGCAGGGAGGACAACTAATAAGACCCCTTGAAATCAATTGGGATTATATTGCCATTCTAAAAATAGCAGTAATATGTGTATTTTTATTACTTTCTTGTTGTACTCCTAAGCACACTTACTAGAGAGTAAGCTCAACAATAGGACTTCTAGGTAAACAGCCTTAGGGCTGTAGTACACAAGGATGAAAAGGAAATCAGTAGCTACCCAAAGGTTGAAAAGCTCCAAAAGAACTTTCAGTTATTTGTTCTTCAAAAGAGAACTATAGAGTATGTCAGGACTATTCTTTTCCTTATGATGCTTGCTTTGTATTTTTAAGAAGGATGTTGGCAGATATGTATGTATAAAATACCGAATAATGTAGAGTGGGGAAAAGTTACATTTTCAAGAAAAACAATGCACTTTGTTGTGGAATACAGTGCAGGGGAAAGAGAAGGTACTGGCTAGAAATCAATTCTGGCAGCAGGAGAGGTGATGAAACTGCAGAACCCCAGTCCAGATAACGTTTGACATGCTTAAGTGGTATGCTAATTGCAAGAAAGAGGGAGGGAGGGAGGGAGGGAGGGAGAAAGAAAAATATCACACCTTTTGGGCCTTGATGAAGCAGAAAACCAAGGCGGCTTACATTGGCCATGTGGTGTGGAATGTGAGTGTGATATGGTACTCCCACTGGTCTGCTTTTTGGCTCCGCCCCCAGAAGCCCACCAGTGCAGCTGATTGGCTCTCAAATGGGGCCTGGCCACTGCAACAAGAGCAATTTTAGCAGTCTGCTTGTATGGGAGGAAGTGGGCCTGCTCTCTCCTCACACTCTACACCAGGCATCCCCAAACTTCGGCCCTCCAGATATTTTGGCCTACAACTCCTATGATCCCTAGCTAACAGGACCAGTGGTCACGGAAGATGGGAATTGTAGTCCAAAACATCTGGAGGGCCGAAGTTTGGGGATGCCTGCTCTACACAGTGGAACAAATCAGGAGCTCAGGTGAAGGGAGACTCAAGGTTTCTGCAATTCTCCTTATCCATATTCCCCTTCAGGTTTTGAAGTTCTAGAGTAAGTAGTCTTGTTTCATTGCATTGGAAATTATCCAGCAGTGCTTGCACCGTTTGGCACAAATTCCAATCCTCCAGTTCATTTGTGCCTGTTTTCCCCTCTATACAGTATAAGCTTGTGTGATGTGATTTGTATCAAATTTATTTTACTCACTCCACTTAAAGGAACAGTACTTTGAGGCTGCCAGTAGAGGCTCATCCAATAGGGTGAGTGGTTTGCTGCCCTACCAATCTCCCCCCAGCAAGCCTCCATTTGCCTTCTTTCTTACAACCAGTCTCTCAAATTCCTCCTGCTTAGTCTCAGTCTTAGTCTTCCCTTGAAGAGCTCAATTGCAAGGAGGGGGGGAGGAGGGGGAGGAGGAAACTAGAATGAGTTGAGTCTGCCTGTCATTGACTTGGGCTCCAACTGTTGGTTGTCCTGCCTTCTGCTCTACCAGTCATAATGGGAACCAGCTGCTACTGGATCCTGCTGATATTGAGGGGAGCAAAGGACTCTCATCTTTTTGCGCACCCCTGTTGTACAGTCACTTGCATTATGCGAATGATAAGTATGGTGGGGGGTTATTCAAATGTGTTGAATTTGGTCAAAGCTCAGGAACATTTTAGATCAAAGTTAGACAAAAAAATTCCCTGAATGCAGTGGATTCCACCTGTGCTTACTCCCCTGCATAAACCAGGTAAAAGGGGGAGGGGGAAGCAATATGTTAATCTGTAACAATGTGCATGGTAATGAAACTTGTAGATGAAAAGATTTCTTAATCCTGGCAAAACCATCAATATTCGGGAGCCTGTGATGTAGTTTATGAAGTGCATCTATTAACACACCTACATAAATTCTGTTCAGAAACCCTCTGTAATATTGTTTGATCCTACTGTTCTTATTCATGCACAACTCCCACTGAGGCAGTATGACTAAAGAATCACAGGCTTAATAAACACATTTATAAAAGAATCTCAACCATGGGCAGAATCTACCACTGAATACGTTTGAAATGCAATCTTCCATAGACATCCCACACTGCTGAACAAATTCTAATCGAGAACAAAGGTGTGTAACTTATCATAAATCACAGTTCAGCTCTGCAATATAACTGCCCCTGCAGCTCTGAACAAAATATTGCATGTACCATGGACAAAGGAAGAGACGAACTTGCTAATAGCTCCCAGTGGCAAAATTAAAAGTAGTTCTGGCAACTTTTGGTGAACAAATTTGTTCAACATATCTGACATTCAAAACTAGAATAAAGTTCAAGCCATACCTTGCAGTTCCTGAAGTCATTTAGATACAGCCAGCCTTGAAAGCTATTTTTAATTAAATAGTTCATAGTTGTTGCTGCTATTCATGTGAGCATAGAATTCCATCCTCTAATCTTTACGTTAATCTCCTATATGTTGGGAATTTAGTAAGCTTTTAACTAGTCTGGACTGGTGGATGTTCTAACAGGATGGAATGTTGTAGCTGTTTGGTTACGGTAATTTTTTAAATTTCCCGATCTAATACTGTTTTTCATTTAAAAACTGTCTCATGCATTGTTCTTATTCATACATTTTCTAGGTTTGTATACCTTCATCAATTTCTATCCTTTGATTTAAATAAACTTTTCCAATTAATTTTATCTTTGGTCTGACTCTGTTCTCTTTCTGATTAACACCACTACCTCACTGGAGCAAGCTGGATGGAGCAAAATTTAAGAACTTTTTTTTTCCAACCATTTAATCCCTGCCATTGAAACCAGATTTTCCTTTCAGGCTCCATTCAAGTAACGCATTAAAAATATGTATATAATTTGAACAGAGACCTGAGCCAGGGAGTACACATTAATCCACACACAGATGACATCAGTAAGTCTGATGCAAAATAATGTATAGGCCTTGATCCACAAAAACAAAGTTCCAGAGGCACATACAAAACCCATACAGGTGATACCCTACCCCTCCTCTGCTATTTATTTTCAATTGGCTCTACCCACCTGTCCAAAGTGGCCTGAGGAGGGTGGGGCAGGTCTTGATCCAACCCACCAACAAGTTCCATTTCCCTGCCACTGCTGTACATAATTTAATAGGAACTCCTAGGTTTTGGCATGGTTTTAGCGCTACATGACTTGGTCTCTACATTGGTAGACCCCTATGAATGCGATGATCCGGTCAGTAGACATTGGCTGGCTGAAGGATGGGAACGGCATTCTGGAAGGAAGTGGCATGATCCTGGCCCCTTCTACATGGACGTCTTTTAAAGAGCTTGCTTTCCCCACCATCCTTATACCTGAGAAATTTAAAAATGCCATTCTATTGCTCTGCCTTAATTACTTTACCCGTTAGAGAAGAGATTTCATCTGACTCTTAGTTTAGCTCCCTCTTGATGAAATCCACCCTTAGGCAAGAGGCTACCTTGTGATATAAATGAAAGAGCAAAATCCTTCAAAGAACGTTCTCCGACTCACCTAAGCTACCTTCAGAAAGTTTAGTTTCTAGCTAATGAGCCTGGGAATGTAGCTATTGACACCTGCATTCTGGACCATGGTGCCATGCTCCCATAGGTTCTACCTCAAATCAGGCAGGAATAATAGAGCTGGAAATAAAATAAAAGCAAAACCCAAAACCTGCACAGGAAAGAACAGCATCAGAATGAGCCACACAGGTGGAGAAGAATTGGTGCCCATGATAATAAAGAAGTACAGAAACTGGAGCTGGATATATCAGCTCATTCATCTCACGGAGTAGAATGAGAAATACTCTTCAGATCTGGTAGGGTGGTAAAGGTGGAGAGAAGTCTGCTTTTGGTGAAATGCTTTCTTCTCACTTATCAGTAGCACAATGAAGTTTTGAGATTAACTGGCATTTCTCATCAGGAGAGCAGCTCTCATCGAGAACGGAGTTGGTTTCAGCTTTAAACTTTCAGGTGAGAAAGTACAAATGGCCTGTCCATACGTGTCAGGAAAACCGGTGTTAATAAATGAATCAGTTGAGGGCAGAGTTCCATCACGGGCTCTGCTAGCTCTGTCCAGCATGAAATAGTGCTGAAGTGGCAGCAAGTGTATTTAAAAGACCCATAGAAATCAGCCCAGTGCTTGCAATAGCCCCGCGGCAGAGGACCTGCTTCAATCCCAGGCCTCTCCAGGTAAAGCTGCAAAAGACTCCCTGTCTGAAGCCCACTGCCAGTCAGTGTGGACAACACTGAGCTAGATGGAACAATGATCTGATTCAGAGTAAGGCAGCTCCCTATGTTCCCATAGTTTCAGCTACCCCAGAAGCAGCCTACTAGAATTGGAGAAGAACCAAGTGAATGACTTGGACCACAGAGTTGTATCCAGAAATCAAGGCAGATCATGTGGTTGATCTCCCCCCTCTGCTACTTCCATTCGCAGCTGCCACCGCCACCCCTGTACCCCCACTTCAAAAGAGGTTGGTGGGACCTACTGAACATTGTGGGTTTGGTTGTATAGCGCTACTGTGGGAGGGTGGACTCACCTGCAAATTAAGCACAACAACCTTGTATGATTCCTCTGCACAATTTCAGGTGATTCCTCCCCCACTCTTGCCCAAGCAGGCTCTTATGACACAGGCCACCATGATCAGCAGGTCACTCAAGCCAATGGCTGGTTTATGCTCAGGCAATCACACTGGATGCCACATATCAGGCACAATTTCTGGTTCTTCCCTCCAAAATGTATTGCTGATATCCCAGCCACAAAACCTGCTTCTTCTGTAGCCGTTGATGTTGAAAGAGCAAGAACTTGATCATACCAGTTGTTTCTTCTAACTAGAGCTGACACCATATTTCCACCTCAAGCAAAATTCCGAGGGAAATATCTGAGGAATGTCAAGGGAGGCCGCAAACGTTTCTCAAGGGGAAGGGGTGACTGGTGATGTTTTATAAACTCCCATAGGCTGTCAATGGATCTTGCCTCAAGTGAAATGCAAAGTGAATTTGGGTGTTTTCCCTCGTGCAAAATAAGACAAGCATATTGCAAAGACTAGTGAAATTTCTCAGGGAGGCCTAATGCAATTCTGCTTCTAAGTCTCTGTCCCCAGAACCATTGCCCATTCCGTGTTGTGTTTTTCAGAGCTAGATGGTGACAGTCCTTCAATGGGAACACCTGGTGGTGGTGCAGTGAGCAGAAAACAATTTCTGCTGCTGATATTGGTGGCTATCAGGGAGAGCCCAACATATTATTCATGGCAGTGAAGACATTGGGGTAGCAAGTCCCATTTATTTTGAGCTGAGAGCTACACAGCAACACTCAGAGAAGTGTAAAATCCAAAGGCTACTTCTATTCAGTCCAAGATGTGCAAATCAGATCAATTCACCAGCAAAATGTCCATTACCATGCTTTTCTGGCTTTGCCATTTCTACTTGCTCATAAGTCTCTCAACTACCCACCCACCCCATCCATTCATTAATTCATCCATCCAACATATTGATTGATCTTCATAATACAGAACATTTGGAAAGTACATTTCGACTGCTGTGCTGTCCAAACACTAGGTGTGAACACATGTGCTCACTTTGACACACTATTTGTGTGAGGTTAGTATATGATATCTGTAAATTACTGTGTTTATTTTTCTCCATGTTCCTACAAAATCAACTTTATGGGATGCCAATGCCGAATTGCTCATATGCTGAATTCCAAAACACGACAATAACACATGGAAGCAATGGGTTTAGAGCAAAGGTGACTAATCTTTTTGTGCATATAGCCTGAGAGCCAAGGTCACCCTCAGCCAATCCACCAGGGACCACCTGCCAACGGTACATATGGCTGCTCCGCACATTTGCATGCACACTCTCACATGCACACACAAATCACCACACTCACGCAGGCACAAAACCTTTGCCTCCATAGATGAGATGTGCAGGTGCAAATCACCACCTCCATAGTTGAAGGATGCACATTGCTCCACACACATTAGGTGAAGCTTAGGAGGGAGGGGACAATTTGCATCCCAATTGGGGCATTGAGCTGGGCAGGGAGGTTTTAACATCTTCATTTAACATGCTCACCCACCCCAGTGTGCCCTCTCTCTCTCTCTCTCTCTCTCTCTCTCTCTCTCTCTCTCTCTCTCTCTCTCTCTCTCTCTCTCTCTCTCTCTCTCTTATTTCCACAACCACCAAAATGGCAGAGGGCTTGGTTGACCGGGGGGGGGGGAGGGGGATATTTGGGTAACCGCATCAGCTGGGGGTTAGCAACCTTGGCTTAAAGATAACACTAACAATTTTGTTTTCAAATCCACCCCTTTGTTCCCAATATTTGACTAGCTCCCAGAAAGAAAGAGTTATCCATTTGGCTCAGTTCTGTTCTCTCCCCACCCCCACTGTCACCTCCAAATTTGCATAGCAGAGACAAAAGATTGGATGTACGTACATACAGCTGAAGTGAATAGCTGCTCCTTCATCAAAGCGGTCTTCTCTCTCCTTTTTACCACATGTTTTGGGAGAGAATTGGACATTGAAAGACTAGCATCAGGGTTCCTGCCTTTTTTTTTGTAGCCTTGAATCCTCGAAATAATAAGCTACAAGCAGGAAGCCGTCAACTGATAGTACAGAAATCAAGTGCCTCGTAAACAGCTCTGACTGCTTGCCACCTTCGTGAAAAGTCAGGACAAAGGGAGGTAAATATAAGGCTGCGCAATGAAAAGGCCCTGCACAATTGCTCCACTGGCAGGTTGACTCAATCAGCCTCAACTGAGTGGATGTCTGCTCTATTATTCCTAATGCAGGGCTGGTACTGTACTTTAGGTGTCCTGTTGCCTGTTAAGGTGAGGGATATATATATAAAAGCATGGCTGTCCTGTGTAAGATTTGTTTGCTCATCTGTCGTTTAGCGTTAGCACATATTCAAGGATGCATTTGTCACTGATAGCATCTCAAAAACAACACTTGGAGGTGATGAGGTTGGGTAGGGCCATGTTTTTATTGACAATCAAGGTACATTTCCCAAGACAGTGCATTTTTTAAATACAAATTTATCATTTAGGAAAGAGCCATAAAAGACAAATAAAAGAGATGAGTGCTTGCTTTGGGTACCAGTGTTGAAAGCGCCTAAGATAAATCTTACTGTGGCGTACCTTATCCACATGGCCGAGATCCAGTGTGATGCTGGAATGAGAGACAGGGCTTCAGATCCACACTCGGCCTTCAAGCTTCACTGGGTGACCTTGAGCCAGTTGCTGTTTCCTCATTCAAGCAGTCTCACATAGTTGTTAAGGATAAAATTTGAGGGCAATGCATGGTTTGTTGCAGGAAGCCTGAAAAACAGAACGAAATATTAGATGGCATTGTTGTTATCATCATCATCATCAGGGGTCAGCAAACTTTTTCAGCAGAGGGCCAGTCCACTGTCCCTCAGACCTTGTGAGCAGCCAGACTATATTTTGGAAAAAAATATGAACGAATTCCTATGCCCCACAAATATCCCAGAGATGCATTTTAAATAAAAGGACACATTCTACTCATGTAAAAACATGCTGATTCCCGGACCATCCGCGGGCCAGATTTAGAAGGCAATTGGGCCACATCCGGCCCCCGGGCCATAGTTTGGGACCCTGATCATCATCATCCCGCTCCAAACCACTCAATGTTTTGTACATGAGCTGAGTGACTGACTGGCCAAAGGTCACACAATGAAGTTTATGGCTCAGTGGGGGTATGAACTCAGGCCCAAGTCTAAAAACCAAAATGAAATCACTATGCATATTGTTATGGTTGTTGTTTGTCCATTGAATTTTCTTGGCAAAATACTGGAGTGGTTTGCCAGTTCCTTCTCCAGGCAGATCACATTTAGTCTAAACTCTCAGCTATGACCTGTCCATCTTGGGTGGCCCTGCACGGCACAGCTCATAGCTTCTCTGAGTTATTCAAACCCCTTCGCCACGACAAGGTAGTGATCCATGAAGGAGATTGTTATGGTTACTGGTCAACAATGCCTTTGTCTGATAGATTTTTGTCCAGAAAGCTTAGCTGATAAGAGTGAACGGTTGGGAGAAATAGCTAAGAATCTGCATTTCAGTTAATCATCAGAGCTTGGAGAAGCTGGCACACACCCCACAATGAAGGAGAGGGTGTGTGTGTGTGTGTGTGTGTGTGTGTGTGTGTGTGTGTGTGTGTGTTTTAAGAAAAACCTTGAAGTCTAAAAGAGACAAAGTCAGACTGACAGAACTGTGCATTGACTCATTGGGATTACAAGGCCTCTCTCTGGGAATCTGATGTAGGATAGGAGACCTGTTTGTGGGATGACCTCTATCTCCACTTATCCTTTGCAATTGAGTTTGCCAAAGGAGTAAATGTCACAAAGTTGTTCTGCTTGTTTAAACAAAATGGAAGAAATCTCCTAATTCATGGGTGGGAAACCAGCTTCCCTCCAAAAGTTGTTGGACTCCAACTCCCATGAGCCTCAGCCAGCATGGCCTATGGTCAGGGATGATGGGAGCTTGGCATATGAAGGGATGTTGGTGTGTGGCATGCGCCAAACATCTGCAACTCCCCAAGCATGTAGGTTTGTGGCAGTTAAAGACATATGAACAATTGAAGAACAAGCTTGATGACTGGCTCCAATATCATCAGATTAATGACGCATTTAAATTGGATAGGAAAATTGGTTTTCAGGTAGAAAAATCCAAGTTGGAAACAGAATTGTTAGAATCAAAAACAAAAACTCTTTCCAGAGTGTATAAGTTATTACTGGAGTGGCACACGAAGGATGAACAAACAAAAAATGTCAGATAGTTATTGTTATTGTTAGAGGATAAGGATATCTTGTTATTGTTATTGTTAGAGGATAAGGGTGATAAATTTGAGCATATACATGAACCTATTTCATATACATTTGAACATGTCAAGACATATGCCTTGGATTATTAAAAGGTTCACTTTAAAAATAATACCATGCCCTTTAAGAGAGTCTAGTCAATTCAAATGTCTAGCTCTCCCACCTCACCTCTCTGCTTTGAGGTGTAGGCTATGCTAAAAATTAAAGAAAATTGGGTTATTAACTCTTCAGGAGCTGCTAAAATGAGTAGTTCTTCTTTATTATTTTTTTCTCCATTCTTGGTGTCAGAAAAGGAGTCACCTGTCACAAGTGGCTCAGATCTCTCTAACATGGAAAGAACAAAATTACTGCATCTCTGTCGTATCTTACAAGTGGTGCCTTCTGGTATGAAAGGCCAATGACTGATCTAACAGAATATGTAAAGAAGACTGCTTTAGATTGGAAGAAGGTAGGGAGCTTATCTCTCCCTAAAGCTCAGCTATCTCAATATCCTGAGTTAAAGCATTCAATGTAGGAAGAAAATTGGATACTAGAAGTTGTCATTTTCTTCTGGTTCAGAAATAATCTTCTTCTGGTTTTCCTAATTCCCAAAGGAAGGGAAAAACAGAAAATTTTCACTAGGCAGATGGATTCATAAAAGTTTACGAGTATTCTGTCTAGTGCTGTCCTGATATTTTCACACAGTTTCTTTCCAAACTTTTATGAGGGAGGAGAAAGAGGAAAATTGCAGAATAATGGAAGGGGAGAGAGAGAATCCAACCAACAAATTTCGAGATACTAACATTTTTGCTGTGGTGGCGAGTGACATTTCCTCAACTCCACTCTTTCTGGGGGATTTAGAATGTTTTTACACCCTCCTCCCCGCTATGCAAGTCAATGGAGAGTTCTCTCTCTTCAAGGCAGTAGTGTTCCCTAAGACAGAAGCCTACGAGAATCCCACCTTCTATGGAGGTAGTCTGTCTATGTATCTACAACAATATACTGTACATATCATAGGGTTGCCATATGTCCAGAAAATCTCAGACATATCCTGTTTTGGGAGGGATACATCCCCATCCAGGGGGATTTTTTGCATTTTATAGGAAATGTCTGGGTTGTGGCGTTAGTTGTTTGGTTAGTTGTTTGTTTGTTTGTTTGTTTGTTTGTTTAAACCAGTGTTTCCCAACCAGTGTGCCTCCAGATGTTTTGGGACTACAACTCCCATCATCCCTAGCTAGCAAGACCAGCGATATTGTTGCTGCCCGGCCCACATGTGTGTATTTGCCAGCTCAGGCTGGCAGTGGCCGCTAAGGAAACTGCCACCACTGCTGCTTCCCCTTTCTGCTCCATTCTGCCCACCTGGAGCCCAAAGTCTGTGAGTAGCGGTGGGGCTGTGAGCGCTAGAGGAGGCAGCTGCAGGGCACCTAACAAAAGACCGGAGTGGCAGTGGCATTCGGGAGCTGTAATGGGACTGGAGCTGCCAGAGCCCACCGAGTGCCCGGAGCTGCCCCTCTGTGTTTCATGAGCTGCCGCTGCCTTTGCCCTGTTGTGCGATCGGCGTGGTGATCGGGGGATCAGCGTGATTGGCGGTTGCAGATGGTGGGGTCAAGCAGGTGATCGCTCCCCCACCCCAAATGTCAACAACTACCAACCAACTATTTTGGCTATCTCAAAAAAAAAGTGCTCAACAATGGCAACCCTAGCATACCATATCCCTTCATGTCAGATGTGTGGCTGGCAGGGTGTGTGGCCATCGTGTGTGTCTGCCCAACACATTGGTGGCTAGAGGCAGGGTTAACCAGTGTACGGTAGCTTCATGACCACTTGTTCTCAAATTGCCCTCCATGACTGGAACTGCCCCCCCTTCCTTGCATGGAGGAAATCTAGGCAGGTACTTCAGGAGATGTGTAAGCACCACATTTTGCATAAAGCACTGGCAAAGTGATACAAACAAATAAGGAAACAAAATCAAAAAATATTTGATTTACCACATGTGTAAGTGGATCTTCCAATGGGTTTCTGGCCACAATTGGCCAGCAGATACATTGAAGTGCAGCAACTCACCTGCATGGCTGAGTCACAGCTGAATTTCTCCATTTACACAGAACTTTCAAGAATGTACCTCTTCCTCTGATCCACACTTTCCCAGATAAGAAGTTGCTACAGGAATGGCTGATATTATTCCAGAACCACACACACATTATGGCAGGTTATGTATTGCGAGCCACCAGGTACCTGAGAAAGCTACAAAAACAATTTAAGCATTGAAAGAATGTTAATGTTTGGGAAATGCAGGGATGAAAAAAATAAGATAAGCTATTTTCAAGATAAAATAAACTTCTTAAGATCTGATCACCGAAACGGGGAGTATAATTTACAACAAAAACTCTCATGATTAAGCTGGAGAGTATTGTCGAAAGGTTGACAATGAACATTTAAGTGGGGGAATCAAAGTCATTATCAGCAACTTGTTAATGTATGTTTGGAGCTCAAATGAGTGGGAAGATGCAGACTTTGCAATATTCCTAAACATCTTTACAAAGGTAATTTTACGTCTTCTTGGTGCAATACAGGCTTGTAAAAAATAGTCAGCAGAACAACAACGAAAGAAGAAGTGCATAAAATACATGGGTTGTGACCGAAAACCCTTAAACCCACCCCTGCTGACAGAGCAACAGTCCTTTGGACCACTGAGTCCCATAAAAGTGAGTATGGAGGTTTGAATGAGACAATCATAAAGCCCTCAGATTATGAAGAAAATTAATGGACAAGATTACGACTATTTTCCAATAAAGCTTTCATTTTATAAATAAACCATCTACCGTACTCAACAGTTTCTTCATAGTAAACAAACCATTTGATCCTTTTGCAGGTTGCATCTCGACCTCTCCTCCCATTGCCAAGTTATGTAGCCTTCAATAGGAAGTGTGCATCACCTGTTTATTTAGTTACTGAATCGGTTATCATCACACTTCTTCCTTAAGGGCTTGAGATCACTGGCTGGCATTTCTTCCTATTACAAGTGTTATGCCAATGTTTGTATTAGCTGTGTCTTCCCAGCTGTTATCTTGTGAAAAGGCAGGTCCCTTTCCTTCCATTCCCTGTGCCAAAACACTCACTTGCACGTAGGCCAGTCATCAGGTTTACTTGGCATGGTAAAATCTTGGAACCCATGTATGGGAGGGAATTAACCCTTCTTATGATTCACATAATCAGAATAAATTATACAAAATATATGTACAAGTACATTAGTTATATTATATGCCAATCTTAGCTCCCCTCCTTGCAACCACTAAACTCATGCTTCTTACGTTCATAAATTTAATGAGCAGCAGGCAGTATGGTGGGGAGAAGTCACTTCCCTGGCACAAGTATTGTGGCAGAACTAGCTGGATGGATCAGGTTTGTGGAGATTCAGTGTCTGAGCCAAGGCGCCCACACTTAGGGCCAAAAAATCCAATCTGGGCATTAATGCCCCAATTGGGCATTATTGATTCCACAATCTGCCCACCCTGAATAATTGGAGCACTGGATTCAGAAAGCAGAAGTCAGAGGCAGGACCTGCCAGTAAGGTCCCATTTCCCCCTCCACCTGTATGGTGTGTCCTTTTCATCACCTAAACAGGGTTGATTCTGAGCAAGTATCCACACTGTGCTGGAACTACCCTGAGCCTTTCCAGAATCAGGGTCCCTTTCATGTTTTGTGATCTTTGCATTGCAAATTAGGGAAGCTCATGGAATCCTGGAGAGAGTTGCCTATCTCCGTAAAAGCTGCTGATGAAAAGGAAGTCAAGGACAGATTGAAAATTCATTTAATAAAGGGATGATAGAAGGCTATGGAATTAGAAAGGGAGGCTTAGATTGAGTGAACTGAACTAGAGGAGGAGGAGGAAAGAAAGAAAGAAAGAAAAATGTTACAGCGTTTATACTTCAAAAAGATGAATGCTGCCGGTTAGAAAGTCAAGTGGGTTAAATACTTAGAGCAAATGTCTTGTCCTTGCTAGCTATTTTGTGAAGAAAATATATGAACCTCACACTTCTGGCTAAGGTGAAATTATTTTAAGCTAAAGCCCGGGTTCCGTGGCTATCTTTATCCCCCTGTTGGAAACATCTACGGTGAAATGGTTGATCTCCATTCATGCACTTCAGCAGGGGAAGAAGATGGGTTTACAGTGGTGCCTCAGGAAGTAGGGAAAGAAGGAAGGGAATGTGAGCTATTGTCCAATATGTACAGCCTGATTTATAGTGAGAATTATCCACACACATCTGTACAAATGTAGAGGGAACAAGACCAATTTGCATGTAGGTACCAGACCCTCCAAGTGTCCCTATTTTCCAGGAATGTCCCTGACTTAGAGAAGCCATCCCAGTTTCTCATTTGACCCCAGAATGTCCCATTTCCCCTTAGGATGTCCCTATTTTCATTGGAGAAATGTTGGAGGGTATGGAGTTATCCGACCCCCAAGCTGTCTGAAGGCAATCCTGTATAGGAAAGTTTAAAAAAAAAAAGTTTAATGTTTGATTATTTTTTATGTATGTTGGAAGAATGGCTGGGGCAACCCAGTAAAATGTGTGAGGTATAAATAGTAAAATTATCATAATTGAATAGGATGTCCCTATTTTCATCTGAGAAATGTTGGAGGGTATGAAAAACTGACACAGCACTTCTGATATTGAACAAAGTATCATTTAAAATCTATCCTTCCAATAATCCTGTTAACAGGCCTTTAACAGACAATTCAACTTTCACCAACCTCTTCCTCTCTCTCTGGCCTTGATCCAAAGAAGCATTAAATGAAGGGAGCTTGGCCCATGTTTCTTGAAGACCAGATCCCAACGGGGAAAACAGGGCATTCAAAAACACTTATAAAAATATGATTTTCAGTTATATACATTTCAATAGTTTTACAGTCCTTTTAACATTTCAAAACTTCCTTCCTCCTCTTTCTGTGGTTCCTTAAATTTATTTTTATAATTTTCTGCACATTCTAAACTAACTTAACTTATTATTTTATTCAGCTACTATATACACTTAGGTTATTACATGTTGTTGTTGTTATTACGTGTATATTAGGTTATTACGATAATCCTGCCAATTTGTTTGTAAACATTCAAGAAACCATTTCCTTTTCTTTTATAAAAAGTTTGTTATCCTGATTTCTTATTTTTCCCATAAGTTTCACCATTTCTGCATTAGTCCATAGGTTTTTGTATCCATTCTTCTTTTGTCGGGACTTCTTTCCATTTTCGGGCAAGTAACATTCTTGCCGCTGTAGTCACATACATGAGGTTGGTAGATATAAAATTGCAGCCTTAAAATCTTAGTTATTGATAATAGGTTATCATAATTCCCAAGTATCTATATTCTCTCCCCTTCCCCCATTTTATCATTTTATTCTAGATAGTGTGCATGCAGGCAAATGCAGTTAGGAGGAAACCTCTTAAAAGGATAGGTTTCTGTCCAACTCTCAAAGCTTAACGTCAGATGTAAAGGCTTATTTCCTGCTCAAGGTTTTAAAAATAATCTCGCCTAGTGGGGATGTTTTTGGTAGATTTGCTCATTATCCATATAACTGTCTAATCTTTTTCGTGAATCCCTGTTAATCTCATGGCCTCAATTATTCCTTGTGACAATGAGTGCAAAGGCTAATTAAGCATTGTGTAAAGAAGTGATTCTGTTTATAAGGCTTAAATTTGCTACCTCTTGTTCAGAGAGGCTACAAATACGCAGCTCCAGTAAAACCTTTCCTTAACAAAATTCCCCCAGTAATTCTTCCATAATTGCTGAGAAATCACTTGAGGTTATTGGATATTGGGGTAGTTGCAATTTGAAGTCTTGCAGAGACAAATGGGTCCCTCCTCCCTTACTCCCCCTCCCGGGCCTTCATATACTATGCATAATAATTGCATTGACCTTTATAGCTGCCGTGAGTGACATACTGCAAACTCATATGTAACAGAGGTGGTTGCCAAAATTATTCAGATTCCATCAGCACCCCTTCAGCACCGTGGAAGAGGCAGATTTAAAGGCAAAGTAACATGAATTTTAACCATCAATTGTAGCAGCAGTTTGTGGTTTAGTGATGGAAGGGAAACTATAGAGCTGTTTCATCCTTACCTTTTTTTAAAAAGGGCAACATCTTTGGATGCAGAGTGGAATGAAAAGCCAAGCTTAAATTTCATTGCCATTGAAATTGGTACAATTGGTAGATAGGCTTTCCAGGTGTCTTCATTTAGCATGGAAATTTCTCAAAAATGATCTGTCTTGCACTAGTTCTCCCTACTCATTTGTTTTCCAGAAGGACTTGTTTGCAGAACAGAGTAAACTAGGGATGTACACCCTTGTGCAAATTGATTGAAACAAACAATGTACAAAACTGACATATACGTACATTAGTAACGGATATGACCTCCGCTATTTTTAAGCAGCATTTGAACACAGTTTGGCATGGAATCTATTAGTTTTGAACAGTCATTTTCGGGTCCTTGTACCACACTTGAATCAGTGCCTGAATGAGCTTCTCCATAGTCGTACAGTCTACAGCACAGAGGCGACTTTTGCATATAGCCCACAAATTCTCAATGGGATTTACATCCGGGGAATTCCCTGGCCAATCAAGTATCTGTATTTGCTGCTTTGTCATGAATTTCTTCACCACTTTCGATGTGTGACAGGGGGCTAGGTCCTGCTGCAGTATCCCAGTATTGTAAGGATACCTCTTTTCCAGCTCTGGAATAACTCTCTTTTGTAGAACTTCAGTATATTGTGGCAAGCGCATCATTCCTTCTATTGGCTGCAGGCTTCCGACATCATAATGATCAACTGACTTTTCTTGTTTGTTTTGAGTACAGGATTATGAGTAAGATAGAAAACATGCTTTGTTTCAATGAATTTGCACAAGGGTGTAAACTAGAGACATGTGTCTTGAGTAAGGGCAATAACATGTCTTGTTGTTTTTACATGGAGAACACGATGCACATTTGCATATGATGTGTGTGATTCAGGACTCCAATATCTTAAGGATCATTTATCTCCATATGAACTGACCTGGATCTTACGATCACCATCTGAGTTCCTTCTTGATGTGCCTCATTCTCAGCACGTCTAGAGGGTGGCGACATGAGAATAGGCCAATTCAGTGATGGCTTATGGAATACTATTCAGAGAGACTCACCTGATGACATCATTACATACATCAGACAAAAACATTTCTTTTTTTGCTAGGCCTTTGGGTAGGATGGTTTAACCCTGTCTTAAAAAAACAATAGGATTGTCTTTTAATGTTTTCTTTGTTTTTTCCTTTATGCCAGTTTTAATGTACTCTATGTGTTTGTTAATATATTGTAAGTCATTTTGAGTGGTCAAAAAAGTGACCAATAAATTTATTAAGTAATAATAGCAAGGTGATGTGCAACAGTATTTGTGTAAACATGTCCAGGTAAGTGTCCTGTTTGCACTGAAGAAAGTAGAGATATCATAGAAAATAAAGGGATAAGTTTTGTATGCTGCTGGTGTAAAGCTGGATGGAATTTACATTACATCCAACTGAAGTTCCTTTGACATGTTTGTCAAGGAGGAGCCTTTAAAGAAGATAAATAAAGATACTAGCATGTCAAGAGTGTCTCTTTCTTACCTGTAACTTGATAATCTATAGTCATGAAAGACAGAGAAGCAAGTGTACAAGCTGTATATGTTACATTTCATATATTGATGACTTTTTGGACTTTTGAAGTTAAGGCATGCTGACAGAAGTCATTGACAATGTGGTATACCTAGTTGGCAAACCTCTGCTTCCACACTGAATACTTAAAGCTGTTGAATATAATCCAGTTCATCTGGGGAAGTGGACATCAGTAGACACACCAAGCTTGCCTTGTGAATCAGAAACCCAGGCTGTTTCAAAGTGAACATTTTGTATATGTTGCAACACATACAACACATGCATATTAAATAATGTGCACCAAAAAGAAGAAGTGAATCTATTTCCTGACCACACAATTTTTTTTTAAAAAAAATTGTTTTACACACAATTCCAATCTGCTCCCTTTCCACATCAATCTAAATCTCAAAATGAATATTTTTGATATGCATTTTCTTTTGAAATATGTTTTTTTTGAGATGCACATATGAATATGTATTGAAATGCATGTTCTGGTATGCTTAATTTGCACAGAACTGTACCACAATGGGCTGAGTAGGTTGAGATTCACACTTTTAGATAACAGCATGTCACAATCTAGGTGTAGCATTGACACACAGTGAATTAATGGTGCACTGTCACTTAAGTCACAAGAAAGAGATGAGAAAGTGGTACCCTATTGATTTTCCTTTACTTCTCTGTAGCTTTTGTTTCCATTGACCAGGATGATATCATCCTGAAATGACTCTGGAAGTTGCAGGCTGAAGGCAGTATACTGCATTGGCTCTGCTCCTACCTACATAGCCACTACCATAAAACAGCATTGAGGTTATCTGAGTTCAAAATAAAACCCTGGCAGCAATTTGGCCACTGAATTTGGGGCCAGTTAAAATTTCTGAGCCATCCTCATAGGCAGTCCCATGAAACCACATTGCAATAGTCCAGTCTGTAGATTATCAGAGCATGGAGGTCAGTGGCCAAGCTGTTTAAGAGCAGCCAACAATTTTGATGGTTTCCTTAAAAAAAAAGCTTCCTAAGTAAAATATGTTTAATGTTTATTACATTTTTATATACAGTGGTACATTGACTTACAAACGACTCGACAACCGAATTTTTCGACTTACAAATGGGGATAATGGCCACACACTTTCGAATGTCTCGACATCTGGGAAAAAAAAACCACGGTGGTTTTAGACAGGGATTTTTCGACTTACGGATTTTTAGATAGGGTTGCTTCGACTTACGGATTTTTCAGTTTCCAATGCATTCCTATGGGAAATTGCATTTCCAATGGCATTTTGTGACTTACGAATTTTTTGACTTACGAAGGTGCCTTCGGAATGGATTTAATTTGTAAGTCAAGGCACCACTGTGTGCTGAAATCCACCCACAATGGCTGGGGCAACCAGTAAGGTGTGTAGGGTATAAATAGTGAAATTATCATTATGGACATCCCTATTTTCATTGGAGAAATGTTGCAGGGTATTAATATGTTTGCCTCATTAATGCATTACAGTTTAAATGTACATGTAAAATATTCATGGTCTATATCTAAAACAACAACATTACTACAGTCTCATATTGCAAGTCCTGGCATGGCAAAAGTGGAACACAAAGCTGGGCTCAGTTCTCCCCAATACATGAAAAAGGATGCAATAAAAAGCAGTCATTTATAATATATTCTTAATTTATGTAATCATCTCACCACATTAATTCCCTTCCCTTTCCTATGGTGATTATTAAGGTCTGAGGTTAGTTAGAACTCTTAATGGCTGAGATTCTCAGAACAGAAAGAAATATGCAACTCTTGATCATTTATATACTGCTATTAAAGTTTGTGAGTTGAAAAAAAGAGAGTTACTGGGTAATTTATGGCGGACTGACAAAGAATGGAAGAGGCAATAAGCAAAGTGAATGATTCATTTGCGAGTTTACAGTAAAGCATCTACTTTGCAGCTGTTGTGCTGTGCTGTTGGGAGCTGATAGTGACTTAATGCATTATCGATACTGAATGCTGAGATATAGGGATCAGTCATCTGAAGCAGAGCAGATCTGTTGTGATCAATGGGAAATGCAATTGATCATTGTAAACAGGGGGGATACATTATGCTTAGTTCTGGGGCATTCTAGATGAGAGTTACTCTGGCACTCAACCATACCTCATCATTAGAAGACAGATTAGCTTAATACAAAATATATTAACCATTCCACAGAGAGGCCTTATTCAACTCCCCTGGTACTTTAAGAGGCTAAAGTGAAATAAGAGTATGAATGAGCAAGAGAGAGACCTGGATTATATTTGCTATATGAGTTATAGAAGAATATGTCTAACCTTGAAATGTCTTCCATGGAAGATATATATGTGTATTACTGTAGCGCATGACATTTATTGCTGTGCCTATTTTTCAGTTAATGATTTCTTTCTCTGGGCACTGCATTTTTTTACAAAATTAAAACGTGTGCAATGATTGACTCTCTAACAGAGAGTCACCCGCCATCAAATAGCTTAATGGTCACTTGGGCCCAATAATACATTAAGCCACACATCTACACGTTTTCCTTGTCAATGCGCTAGCCTATTCTATAAATAACATTATGCAGTTCACTCTTGTATACTTAAGCAGTCTATCCAAACCAAAAAACAGCTTAAGACGAATGAGGTTTCGTAAAGAGATGATTGCCTGCACTGGGAATTTATAGCAGTGCACTGTCTGGCTGTGTTAAACACCGCATCGCTCAGTCCCTCAAACAAAAACTCTTTGAGCTTCTGAAATTAATCAGCCTGAAAGCCAAATGAATCCTCCAGTTCAGATCCCTCCCATGTCGAAGATCCTCAATTTGGTTCAAGTCAGATTTTCATTTAATGGTTTGAACAAATGAAAGAAAGAGGTGCTCCTGACAATAGGTATCGGTCATTGCTTTGACAAATTCAATTCCTGAAATGAATGAAGGGCTTTGACTCTGAAGCTTTAAAAACCTGCTTGTTGTTTTGACGTTGTATAGCCACATGAAGGCTGAACAATAGGAATTCAGGGATATATATATATATATGGCTTACTAAAAGATGGGATTTTTCACAATGGCAATATGTCCGGTCTTGCACTATAGTGATATTTTGGTACATTCTGTAAAGGCTTGAACTGAAATGGTTTTCATTCACAATTGTTAGCCAAGGAGCAGAATTAAAGCTGCATATCAAGTAAATTAAAAAATGAATTATGGAGGCATGATTTCTCTCCATTCATACTCATTTTGTCATTTTACACATTGTTTACAATCCTTCCCCCGAAAAGTCCAGCTTTTATATTGCTAGTTTAAATCATGGAATGGATTGTCAACCATACTTGCTTTAAACCACCCAATGGTGGGCATATAGGCGTGCTATTAGTCTCCTGGCTTTGGTGGAAGACAACAGCTGGGAGTTGTCCATTTGGCAGGTTGGATTCTGTGTGGGCAGATCATTGGCCTATGACTTTGACAGCACAAAGCTTTACATAATCTGTCCAGACTTGCAGAAAACAATTCCCCCTTCTCTTTCCACATTCCTATCAACTGTTATTTCTTGTATTTCAGTCTAATGATTATTTCATATGTACACAAAACATTGAATTTAGCAATAGACAAACAAGAGTCACCACAGATCTGCACTTGATAAAAAAATCAATAGAGAATTTGATTCAGAAGGGAGCTCAATGTGTGCATTGGAGCATACATAGAACTGTGTCAAAGCTTTTATAAAATGCATTCTACAAAGTACTGCTGCTATTCAACTTCCACTCATGATGTTCTTCGTCAATCTAGATTTCAAACATTATCTAGCACACATCAGGCACCACCAAAAATGAAATTAGTATTTGATTGTTACAGCTATTTATATCTATACATTTATATATCACCTTTCTTCCATCATGGAACCCAAGGTGGTATACATTTAGTTCTGAGAAGATCGCCCATCCATGCACTGGTCAGATCCAGACCTGCTTTGCTTCAGCAACATGATGGCCTCATGTGCCACCATACCATACACGGGGAACATGTCAAGATGAGTTTCTAAATCCAGATTTGGGCACAAGAAGAATTTGATGATGCATGCCATTTATAACTGTTCTGTATGTGATTTATTCTAGTGCAAAAGAGAGTGATCCCATGTTTGACATCAGCACTCCACAGCCACCTTAAAAGAAGAGAGATCAATTATGGCTGCATAGCCTTATGTATAGGGATGCAGGTGGCACTGTGGGCTAATCCACAGAGCCTAGGGGTGAGCTCCCATTGCTCGGTCCCAGCTCCTGCCAACCTAGCAGTTCGAAAGCACATCAAAGTACAAGTAGATAAATAGGTACCGCTCCAAGTGGGAAGGTAAACGCCGTTTCCGTGTGCTGCTCTGGTTTGCCAGAAGCGGCTTTGTCATGCTGGCCACATGACCTGGAAGCTGTACGGCGGCTCCCTCTGCCAGTAAAGCGAGATGAGCGCCGCAATCCCAGAGTCGGTCACGACTGGACCTAATGGTCAGGGGTCCCTTTACCTTTACCTTAGCCTTATGTATATGACAGAATCAGTGGTGAACATGGTTGCACCTCTTTAATGAGGCCACCCACATGCCACACTTTGTGATGCACACACACCTGACATCTGACAGGGCCAAACTACTCAATGGGAAAAGGCCTGTGTATGTCCCATTCCAAAATTGACTGCCAGAAGTTATTGGCTACTCTGTGATATTGGGCTGTCTGTGCTCATCAACTGACTTTGTTCAGCTTTCCCATCATATAGGGCACAGGTGGCAATTGCACTGAAGGCTGGAAGGAAAGAGAGCTGAGGGAGCATTGATGATGGCCTGAGGCATGAGGTGATGAACAGAGACTTTGTCTCATGACTTCCCAGCTCAAGGGGGCCTGGGATAAGAAATCCTCATTGAGCCCTGACAGCTTCATTGACCAGCTGGGTAGCTAATAATGCTGGGATTGCTTCTTCAGCATACTGTTAAGGGTTGTGATAAGCAAAAAACAAAATCCAGTTTTATCCGGTGCTTAGAGCCAGGCTGCAGTTGCCCACGGAAGGTGAACCATCTTCTAGCTCCCACCTTGCTGGCAATTATGCTTGCATACAATTAGGGTAGGTTGGCCTTAACAAGGTAAGAATGATGTAGACTAGATAATAGCATGTATGAGGAATGCAGTCCATATTTCAACCCATTTACTTATGCCTTCTGGGTGCATGTGTTTGGTTTTGCTATCGTTCTTTTACAGGTTGTCGTGTGTGAATTGAAGCAGCATTCTGATCCAATCGATCAAGCTCCTTTTGAATTTCCAGCCTTATCAGCTGCAGTGTTTGCAGTCCATCTGAGCGTGGGTCATCTGAAAATCCGATCAGCATATTTTCCTTTCAGTTAGCCAAGTCAGTGATAAATTAAAGACTGTTAAATCAGAGTTAAACCATGAATGACCCTTCTAGAGCATCACACAGCGTTTTCAAACCGATATGCGTCCATTAATAACAACCACAACATGCAGCTTTCCAGTTAATTGTGCACTCACCTTAGAAAGTAGCTTTTACTTTTAGACGAAATTAAGGAAAATGAGAATTGCAATGTATAAATAAATAAATAAATAGATAAATAAATAAATAAAGGTCTCCTTTGCTATTGGGCCCCCCGATTGTCATTGTGATAATGGTGCACAAGGAATTTACCAATTCCTGCCCAGTGGCTATTAGTTTTGGAAGGCAAGCACATAGTGCAGGCACCCCCCAAACCCGGCCCTCCAGATGTTTTGGGACTACAACTCCCATCATCCCTGGCCACTGGTCCTGTTAGCTAGGGATGATGGGAGTGAGGGCCGAGTTTGGGGATGCCTGACAAACTGAGTTTGGCATCTAATAGCTGCCAGGGTGGGGAGAGTAAATATTGCTGGGTCCATGACAGGGGGAAAGAGGTGCTAACCCACATCCCTGTACTCCGAAGTCCTGACAAAAACTCCACCCCCTCCAATCTCACATTTTTTCATGAGGTCCCCTTACCATCTGAAGAGGCTTGGGAGTGCTGGTGTCTGCAGGAGTAGCATGGCAGGAAACTTTCATTTCCCAAATTTTGTTAAGTTCACTTGCATTGGGATCTAAATGGTAGGATTAGATCCAAAGGCTCTTCCATCAATTGAAGTAGCTTCTTCTGATGAGGGTTTTCCTCCAGTAACTCAAAGAATGGGAGATATCCTGTCCACTACTAGGTTTTTTTTTTTTGTAATTTCAAACTATATGTAGAAGCAAGGCACCATCAACTGATAACCTTTCTTCTCATGTTTTAGGTAGGCTGACACCCTTTGGAGATACATTTGTAATCCCCCCCCCCAAAAAATAAACCCCTGTGCAGTTCCTCTAAAAGGCATCTAGCTAATCCCATACTATATCCTGTAGGGATGGAGAGGCACTTCCTGTGCTAGAGGGGAAAGAGGAACTGTGCAGGGCCAGAGCCAGTTTATAAAGTTGGTGGCACAACTCTATGTTGATGTCCCAATGCAAACAATGTGGCTGTGGAGAGGAGGACTTTTGCCATGAACACACCAGCTCCAAGGGTAATCTCGCAGCTGGCTGCAGAATGCAGTCAAGAATAGGGAGGCTGGGCTTTCACGCCAGCACAGGAGAGCTCACAGATGCTAGTGCCGACTTCCCCTGACCTTGGACAGAGGAATGGAGAGCAGGCTGGAACACAGCCATAGCTCCCCAGAAGCCCAAACAGGTGTGGAAAGCCACAGAAACAGCTTTGCGGAACAGGAAGGGGCTGCAGCTGACCAAATAAGTCCGAGGTGTAGGCATATAGGAAGGCTGCTCGGCAGGAAGCAAAATAAGAAATGTAAAGTTTGAGGGTTCAATATCTCTGTCAGCACAGGAAGAACTCATCAGAGGGGCCAACTGAGTGGTGGGGGCTGGAAGCTTGTTGGAGCTGTCCGGAGATAATTGCTTGTTTCCTTTTGCAATAAATCCTCCTTTTTAATTATGTACGCTTACTATGTTATCAAGCCGGGAACCTGGACTCCTAACAGTGTCTCATGATGTCAGCTGAGATTCAACGTTAGCTGGGGTAACCACACCCCACTGGAGTGTCCATATGCCAGAATGGAATATCCGAATGCAGAGGAGAGGGATTATTTTAGAGCTCCTGAGCCAAAGCTCTCAATACTTTTATATTCTTCTATATTCCACCGAATGAAATTTCACTGAGCCAGTGGTGCTCAAGCGTAAGTTTCAACAAGCTACCAAAGTGGTGGCCTTGAACAAGGATGGATTGCTGAAGGGCCCTTTATAAAACCAAGGACTTATATAATGTGGGCACTTGTAGTTAGATTATATAATGTGCTGTGCATTATGTAACTGTTCAGGCAAACTGTGAATAGGTTGAGGTTGACTTTGTTTCAGCCCTGTCATATAAGTATTTCAAGTAAAGAGAAAGTTGCGGAGTTCTTAAAAATCATGGCATGTTTTAAATGTCTGTGGAAGTCCTACATGGTATATGAATTGCAGAACGGACAGTAGCCTTAGCAAGGGTGGGGAAAGCTATTTTGGGTTAAAATTGCCTTGCTGAGTGCCCAGAGGAAGAAAGAGGGAAGAAAAGATTGCTAACAGTCCTTAAAAGTATGCAGTACTTTTATAACTTTCCCCAGCCCCAACCCCGCTGGAGACTTGTGTGCTCACTGATGTTTTCTGACTGCTTCAGAACAAATAGTATAGTAAATTATAAAGCATGGGGTAGCAATGATTGAAAAGTGCTGTCTGTATTCTTCATGTGCACTGGGCAGAGCGCTTTCATTTCATACATCATTTATAGCTTGCTTCAGTGATTCCACAAAGTCAGTACAAATCTTCTAAATGCGCACACGTATCAGAAGTGTGCATGTCTGCGTGTGGTGTATTGTTTTGAATGGCAAATGCTAGGTCTTCTAACCTACTTGTAATGCTGTGGCTTGCACAAGTTCAGAGGAGTTAGTTTTTTGCTTTTTTTATTAAAAAAAGCATAAAGCCTTGCCTCCGTGTGTGTGTTTCCCCCCTTAAAAATTAGTTTCATCCCTCAAAGGTTTGCTGATGTGTGTTTGGAAAGTTTGAGAGAGGAGTGGAACATTCCATGTTCTCCAAAATGAATTAAGTGGAAGTAGAAGTTATGTTGCTATGTGAAACATCCATGTTTCCTTGTGAACATGTAAATGGACAACTGTTATCCATCATCATCAATATAAAGTTTCAAAAACAGGGTTTCTCGGAGTGCAGAGATCTTAGTAGGTATGCCATATTGTGAAGAGCAAAAGAGCAGAAACATTTGCCGACTTCTACTTTTAACTTTGGATCGCTATGACAATTCTACCCATGAAAAAGAGGATGTGTTCTGGAAAATGAGGACATATGGCAACCCTACAAATCAAGTAGCAAAGAAAGCCAAGCTGGATAAATTTAGGGTCTAATTCTTAGCCTGCATGGCAAATAAAACAAAAGCAAAACACCATTATCTGTTTAACAGACCTCCTTACCTAGACTGAGGGATGGTCCTCAACTTTACAATTCCCTGGTTCAGAATTTAGGATTGGGAGAAATTCACTTCAGTTCACTCGGAAAAGCAAACCTAGCTAGGCATTTTCAAAAACAACAAAACACAGCTATCCTGTGAAATTTGCACTTTTCTGAATTTCGCAATGCAGTTCTCTGGTCGACTAATGTGTACAACAATGTAAATACAGAGACAAAGTGTTTGTAAATTTTTTTAAATGTTTATATTAGTTAAAATAGCATAAAATGCATTATATTACAGGAAACGGCACTGCAAAAACTAGGCAAAATTATATGTAACATGTGTATATTAGGAGAAATGTGCACTGAAATGTTGGTGAATTTCCACAATTCCATTCTGCTTGGATCATGTAACAGAATGAGGTAGTAGAGCTTTGTAGAGATAGAGCACTTTACCACTCAGGCTGTAACTTGTAGAGTGCATCATTTAGCACAACAGGGAGCAAAATCTCTTCCCTGATGTGCTATTTTTATACATGGGAAATGCAACAGTCCACAATACAATTTTAGATTTATACTCTCAGTTGTTAGTCATGAAGTGATGAGACTGAATGCATCAGAGTTTAGCTGAGACATTTCTGTAGGTGCCAGTCTCAGACATGATTTGGAGGCAAATGCCACACTGCTGTTTGGCCTTTGAAGATGCTATGGACTTCGGGCTGCAGAAATATACATATCAGGTCTCCACTGGAAAGGCCAGTCTATTCTGCAAGTGCATTTATGACAATGAGGGGGTTGTCTTCCACTATGTGGTGACTTCATATGCACTTGGAAACAGCAGTCAGTCTCCATATGGCAGGAAAACACTGATCCTCCATATATCACTAGCTAGACCAAAACTCCCATCATCCCTGACCATTTGCCATATCGACTGGGGCTGATGGAGCTTCAGATGTCCAGCTGCGGGAGCTCTCAGAGGCCTCCGTGAATGCCCAGAGCCAGGCCCCGACATCCGCAGGATGCCCAGCAGGTCGCATCTCAGCCCCAAAGTTAGGTAAGCAACACTTACCTAACGAAGACCAAGAGCGGTGAAGCTGTTAAGAAAACAATGATGAGCCTGGGTCGAAAAGCCCTTTACCAACCCTTGCCCCACCCCCAGCTGTAGCAAGATGGGTGGCACCTAGCCAGGGGGTACTTTTCATCGTCTGGAACGGATCAATCCATTACTTTCAATAGGAAAGTGTGCTTCAGGTTAAGAACGCTTCAGGTTAAGAACAGACTTCCTGAACAATTAAGTACTTATCCTGAGGTACCACTGTATTAATGTTGTGTTTTAAGTTTTAGATTGTATGATTTATGTGGATCTGTTTTCCATTGGGTTGTGTACCTTTTGATGTGTTTTATTTATTGTTTATGACTTTTGTTATGTTGGTAATTATGTAAATCTTGTCATATGTAAGCCATCTTGAGCATTGTTTTAACTTTGGAAAGGCGGCATACAAATAAAATGATGATGATGATGATGATGATGATGATGAAGTCTTCTCACCGCTCTGGAGCGTCGACCAACATCAGAAGTAAGGCGTTGATCATAGGAGCCAACTCCTAGAAGTTGAGGTCCCTTCGCCCCCATATATATATTTGAGGGTGCCACCCCCCTCCAAAGTTGATGGCCATTGCTATTCAAATAGTGTGTGTATACTGCATCTTGTAACTGATTATGCAGAGTGGGGCTTACCTGGGCCCATGGGCGTAGACAGGGGGCAGGGGGGGGCAGCTGCCACCACTAGAAGCAAAACATTAATGTATTTTACAGAACATAACCAGCACTTTGGAAAGGGCTTTGCTTTAGCGAGAGCAGCTCGGTCTCCGCTTGCTGGGGGCGGGCGGGAACACAGCTGTAACAAAAACACATCAAATAAATAAAGCAAAGTGGCTACCGGTAGTTAAGCAGTTAAGACAATGGAGCAGATATCCCCTTTCAGGCAAGATTTATAGCTCACCACTTCACCCTATTGTTCTTCAGTGGGAGTTGTTAATGAGCACTCAGGGATCGCATTAAGAGTTCTATTGGCGATTTAATGAGGGTGCAGAGGATTCAATTTGAATAAGGTGGCTCTGCAAGGCTAAAAGGAAGTGAATAAGAAAAAGGGGGTGTAGCTTTGATAGACACAGTGATGTTTATAAAAAGCAGTGGTGTTCCAGTCTGCCCCTCCTCCTGCATCCGTATATCAAGCAGGGAGAAAGCTGCTTACAAGGCTCCTTCCTCTTGCTGCAGAGTTCCAGCATCACAGTGTCACCAAGAGGCACCCACAAATATGAGTTATCCCTCTCTCTATTTCTTCCTTCCTTCCCTCCCTCTTCCATCCTTAATAAAATAGGGGGGGCAGATAAGCCCCACATAGAAAGCCCATCAACATGGGGGGGATGACTCTTTCAAATACGGCATTTACCAGTAATTGGGGGGGGGAGGCACCTAGGCCTCTAGGAGTTGGCTGCTATGCCTAGGAGTAGGACAATTCAAGAAAGCAGAATGATGCATATGCTATGGTAATATATCAATAGAATCATAGAATTGTAGTCGGAAGGGACCACAAGGGTCATCTAGTCCAACCCCCTGCAATGCAGGATTTTTTTCCTAAGGTGGAGCTTGAACCCACGACATGGTTGAAATATTATGCTGATATGCAGCAACGCTTTGGAGCCTTGCCTCGCCCTCGCCCGCCCTGCCACCCCTTCTCACCTGCCTGAGCCTCCCGTCCTCTCCAGCCAAGCAGGGTAGCCGCCGCCGCCAGCCGCAGAAGCACAAGATGGCCGCTGCTGCCGCCGCCGCCACAATGTCGCCAGGCCCGCTGGCCCTGTAGCCCCGCCCACGTTCCCACTTTGTGGCCCCACCCCTGAACGACCATGGCTTCCCCCCCCCCTTAGTTTTGATCCTGGCTACGCCGCTGCCTGGGCCCCTCGAACTTTTATTCAAGTTGGCACCCCTGGCCTTGGTCATTCCCTGAGTTGGAGGAGGAGCAGAAGAAGTAGCTATTTTACATTTGGATGGCTTCAAAGGATGACTAAAAATTGTGGATCATTCTGAGGCATATGCACTGAACTGAGGAAACTACAGTGCCACAGAGATACCATAGTATAAAACTGTAATATGGATTACATTACACATGGTGGAAAAAATCTACAGACCATACTCAAAATAGCACCTTTTTAAATTTCTGGTGCTGCTGATTCTCATTCCTCTGGCTTTGTGCTCAGGCAATAAATACGGTGCACAGGAATCTCTCATGAGGATATATTCTTAGCCTGCATAGCGATAAGATGGTTGCAGGATAAGCACTCGTTGAAGTGAAGCTGCCATTTGTTCTTTTGATAAGGCAAATATCTTTGAAACACATTGGAGGACAGAATGAATTCTTAGTTTGGTGGATTGAGAATTTCCGATGTAATCATATGTTCAGTCCCCGCATGTGCATTATAAGAAGCATGGTGTGCTTTCAGGCAAAAAGAGTTGCTGCAGAGGATAGCCACACTTGGACCAAAACCAGGCCAGTTGCTGATGCAGAACACAGAGGCTAGTTGGAGAATCAGGGTTGGGCATAACATTCAGCATAGCTGGCCAGATGGTGAAGAGACCTTCCATTTCCTGCCTGCTCTCATGGGATGTTCTAAGATGGAGACATTCTTTTTACCCCACTCTCCTCCTTCTAGACTGAGCTGCTGAATGTTTTCTAGCCCACAAATCCATACCTGCCTAGAATGCCTTCAGATGTTGCATTTTTGAAATTCCATTCACTGGAAACAGATACAGTACTGACAAAGATGTACTTAAGCTGGGTTATTGCTTTGAAGGTTTTGTTGTAGGGGCTGTGGCTTTTATTGATATTAATTTATTGTATCTTTATTTTGTATCTGCCTTATGGTTTATGTGGACATTGCTCAATTTGGTTGTGTGCTTTTTGATGGTCTACTTTTCTTATGTTTTGAATTATGTATTTTTCATGTTGTAAGCTGCCTTGAGCATGGCTTTAACTATGGAAAGGTGGCATATGGAAATAATAAATAAATAGGCATTGCTAAACTATATTGTACACATATATTGATGTTTGTTTGCCGTCCCAATTCTACCAGTCTCCATAAGGAAAAGGAAGGAAGGAAGGAAGGAAGGATTCTGCAAAGAAAAGGAGATTGTTACTTTACTTCCTGCAACAGCCTAAGATCAGATAAAGGCTAAAAATGTTTTATTTTCAAAATCAGAAAAGTAGTTGCATGGCCTGTATGGCTGTATGGGAAATGCAAACTCTTACAGAATGAATTCTGTATGAAAGTGTAGTCTTGTTATTGTATTAGCTAAAAGCAGTAGCAAACAGTGGTGTGGTGTGGGTGGGGCACCTTTACTCTCACATACTGCACCATGCTAGTCCCTTATTCAATCCCACTCATCTCCTGTATTTGCTGCCCCACCTCCTCATTATGGTGGGTGAAGGAAGGTGCAAAGCCAGGCCTCAGGCCTACTTTTACAAGATGTTCCTTCCTGCCTGTTCATTGGCCCACAAACATACATGGTCTGAAGGCTTCCAACATTCTCCCAAACTTGAATCTGTGTTCTGAAATCAGGAGGTATGGCAGAAGGAGGGACTTGGTTATGGTTCGTCACTCCACCCCACATATAGAATCTGTGTTTTATCCCATTCTTAATATCCCATTTTTGATATATACACAATTAGCAGCAAAAATGTTTGTAGACATGACTGCCTAGGAGTTTGGCCAATGGAAAAAAGAAGCTTGCAGGTGGTATGTGGAAACCAATTATTAGCCTACCTTCTCATCTCTCATTTCATACCCTTCAACTGTCCTTGGAAAACTGGGACATCCCTTTTTCGTACGAGAGCATGACAACTATTTTGGGTGCCATGATCTTGTACCATAATCTCTCCCCCAGAAAAGGCACTTGGGGGGGGGGGCTGTGATCTTGTGCTGTGCCCCTAAATGCACATGTTTGGGTGCCATATTCTCATGTGAAGGCACAGCCCTGAAAAAGCACTTTTTTGAGGGGGTGATTTTATGTGGGTCACATGATTCATATAGGAGCGTGGCCGCAGTGGAAAGCGCCCTGGTGTTTTTTCTCCTTGATGTCTTGGAGGGTATGTCATTGTCGCGGTCACCCTGACCTGCGCAGCACACCCGGACGTTTTACGGTCTATTGATGATGTGCCAACGACAAAATAAATATCTGCTGTCACTCAAAACACTTCAGACCAGGATAATGTGAAAGTAAAAAGATGTTGCTTTATTGTGCGTACATAAGCGTAATGGTTTCAGTATAAGTCTTAGAATGTTTCAAATTACAGATGTTTCCTATACCGGCCTATTACCTCTAGTTAATACTATTACCGGCCTATTACCGCTAAAGACAACTAAATATATATTTGTAAATAAGCTCACAAACTCTCTATCCTGACTGATTATAATCCACCATCTATGCTTCACCTCAATATTTAAAACCAGCTCTCTCTCTACTAATAACCAACCAACTACCTCACGAACTCTCACTAACCGTCCAACTGACTACCAACTAACTCCCTCACAAACTCTTCACAAACTCCAGGGGTGGGTTTTTTATACTCTGCCAGAGCCCTCCCCCTTGGGTTCTAACAGTTCTATTTGGATTAACCCTTAATAACCTGGCTTAACTTTAGGCTGATCACCACAGTCATCTACCTTTCTATCTGCTAACTCTATATCTTTAATTTACTAAGTTGAGTCAGGTCTGGTTCTTTAGTTCTTCACAGTCATGTATCTTATTTACCATCATAAGAAATTGTGCTCTTTTTATTTAGAAAGGTGGAATTGCATATATGATTCCTCTGATAATGGGCAATGAGCTTCTCAGTGTAATAATATCCCAGTTCCAGCTTAATCCATTTTGAATTTTCACATCCTTCCCGTATGTTCTATATTTCATTGTGTTCCTTCTTTTCCTTAGAAAAGGAATGGAGGCTGACAGTCAATAGCAAAGTTCAGTCTCATCGTATCAGATATAATGAAGAAAATAAAGCAAACCAGCAAAAGAGAATTTGGCACCAGATATTCCTCTGGAGTCCCTCTTGTGCAGGCTTCGGAGTTGCCTTCTGGATTTCTCAAGGAACCTGATGTAGAAAGATGTTACTATCGGTTTTCTTCCATCCGTGCTTTGCCTCACTAGGGTACCATCCATCAAAAAACAGATTGCATGAACATCATTGTGTTACCAGGGCAGACTGCTGATCTATGAAGATGCTCTTACCATATTACTGAATATCGGGGGGTGGAGGGAGGTATGCACAATTGCTTCCTATCCTTTCTCTCCCTGCTGAAATAAAGAAGAAACTTCAGAGAACAATACTAGCTGGAATCCCTTCGGTAGTAAATGAGACATCCACCAGATAATTTGAAGATTTGCCTTCAAGGCCATGAATTAAATTACTGAACTGATTGTATGCACTAATATTTTTCTTTATTATTTTGTCTTTTAAATTTCCAATGGGTTTTCCTCTAAAAAGAAAACATACCAAACTCATGTTTTCTTTCAATTTAATAATATCACTGCATTTTACATTTTTATAAACTGCAACTTCTGCCTGCCTTTCCTTGGGGTATCTTTCCCTTCTCTTTACCATTTTCCCATTTTTTATTTTATTTTAAAAGAAATGATTTAATTGTTATTAATGTAGTTATTATATTATATTTCATTAATTTTATAGAGAGTGCTTCAAGCACGAACCACTATATAAATTGGAGTATGCATTACTCTGCATCATTACAATTATTCTGAGCCAATGCTAGTACTTTAGATAATGGAGAGATTTCTTTCTTTCTTATTCAGCTCATCAATTAAATGTTAATTCAGAAAATTCTTGGAATGCTGGTAGGGTGTTTTTTTTGTATTTTTGCTTTTAACTGGGATAGTTTTATTATTTATTTAACATTATCCCTTCTAGTCAGAACCTTGGGGCACTTTTATCAAATAAATGCAATTAATGATATTTAAAGAGTTTCAGGGCTGTGCCCAATTAATTAGATCAAACATGATACAGCAATAATGCAACAGAACAAACTCTTTAGTTTTTAAAACATTTCCAAGACTAAAATGCATGGGGAAAGAAAATGACACACACAAAAAAAGTGACAGGTACCCCACCTTCTTTTTACTGATACTTTTGCCACTCTCATCAGAAGGCCCACCTTTTGATATAAATGCCATATCATTTTATATAAACCTGATATAAATTTGGTAGTACTTTTAATATACATATTGTTGTGAGTTATGGAGGGTCAGCCTGCATGATGCCTGAGAGTCCCACACAATTATTGGGATCCTGGATCCAGCAAGGCTTAAAATGTAATGGAGGATTCCGTTGTTGAAGTAGCCAGGTCAGCTTTTTGGTGAGATAATGGGCCTAAGCATGGTACTTTAGTATCACAAAGGAAGGGACTTTGGGCCAGAGGGCAAATGGGTGGACCACTCTACCTTAACTGGCTGGTGCTGTGTGAGCTAGTAGCAGGCAGAAGTCAAAGAATGAGCGCTATGATTCATTTCTTAATTCCAAGCCTGTGACAATGGGAGAAGCAATACCTCTTGGAGTGTTAATGTTGTTAGCTCCTCCATCTTAGGCTATATTAATAATATTCTATTATATATTAATATTCAAGTTAATGCTAAAAGATGCTAGTAGGCATCATTTTCCTGAACTTCTTATCAAATCTAAGACTTCTAACAAGAGAGAAAAGAATACGGATTGAAGGATAGGTCAATTTCTATTCTCCCAGTTTCTAATTTTCCCCCAATCTTAAATTCTGTTCTCCACATTTCTGCAGCAACCTGAAGTCTTTTTTAAAAAATAATAATCCTCATGAAAATTCATAAGCATCTTAGCATGAACTTCCCCAAATATATTATATTTTTGTATATTTTCACTCTACATTTTTATGTATACTTTCTCCTAGCACATGCATTTTTGTAAACAATGGTTGGTTGGAAATCTGTATTGCAAAGTTCAGATGAATGTGAATTTCAAAGGATGACTGTGTTTTGGTTCTCATATTGTTTCTGAAAGTGACTTTCTGACAGATTCACCTGTAAATACAAATTTTCCCCATCCCTACAAGAGACTAGATGTTTGTAATGCTACCAAGAAAGCATAATGCTGTGTTTTGCACAAATAATTACTTGAAAGGAGACACAAACTATTATATTATATGCTTTACAAAAGTGAAATATATTCACTAATTGTGAAAATTAGTGAATATATTAGCTTCTTGGGAGAAAAGCAATGACAAACCTAGACAGCATCTTTAAAAGCAGAGATATCACCTTGCCGACAAAGGTCCGTATAGTTAAAGCTATGGTTTTCCCAGTACAGTGGTACCTCGGTTTATGAACACAATTGGTTCCGGAAGTCTGTTCATAAACTGAAGCGTTCATAAACTGAAGCGAACTTTCCCATTGAAAGTAATGGAAAGTGGATTAATCCGTTCCAGACAGTCCGCGGGGTACTTAAACTGAAGTGTTCATAAACTGAAGCGAACTTTCCCATTGGAAGTAATGGAAAGTGGATTAATACATTCAAGATGGGTCCGCGGAGTACATAAACTGAAACGCTCATAAACTGAAGCATGGGTGTAATTGGTTCCGGAAGTCTGTTCATAAACTGAAGCGTTCATAAACTGAAGCAAACTTTCCCATTGAAAGTAATGGAAAATGAATTAATCCGTTCCAGATGGGTCCGCGGTGTTCATAAACCAAAAATTCATAAACCGATGTGTTCATAAACAGAGGTTCCACTGTAGTGATGTATGGAAGTGAGAGCTGGACCATAAAGAAGGCTGATCGCCGAAGAATTGATGCTTTTGAATTATGGTGCTGGAGGAGACTCTTGAGAGTCCCATGGACTGCAAGAAGATCAAACCTATCCATTCTGAAGGAAATCAGCCCTGAGTGCTCACTGGAAGGACAGATCCTGAAGCTGAGGCTCCAATACTTTGGCCACCTTATGAGAAGAGAAGACTCCCTGGAAAAGACTCTGATGTTGGGAAAGATTGAGGGCACTAGGAGAAGGGGACGACAGAGGACGAGATGGTTGGACAGTGTTTTCGAGGCTACGAGCATTAGTTTGACCAGACTGCGGGAGGCAGTGCAAGACAGGAGTGCCTGGCGTGCTATAGTCCATGGGGTCACGAAGAGTCGGACACGACTAAACGACTAAACAACAACAATTGTGAAAAAGAATGGGCATGAAATAATTGGAACATGAAAACAGCTTATAGCATAAAACTTGCTACTGCCTGTCGAAGGAATTACAGAAGTCATTGTCAGGTAGAGATGGAGTGGGCAGTGGGAGCTAACAACAAATAAGTTTGTGTTGTTCAGTCGTTTAGTCGTGTCCGACTCTTCGTGATCCCATGGACCAGAGCACGCCAGGCACTCCTGTCTTCCACTGCCTCCCACAGTTTGGTCAAACATAAAAGTTTGTAATGAGTCACAAAAAATGAAGCTTGGATCCTGATTTCAGTCTTAGCATACATGAAGATTTCACATAAATACTTTGCAGTACCATATGATGAATTTTGAAATGTGACTATACATTTCAAACAAATGTTAGCAGAAAAAGCTATTCTTATCTTAAGCAATCTTATCTCAAGGGAAGATAATGCTTTCATAAAAAAAAGTCTCCATCAAATGCAATAAAACCAAATGAGGGTGGAAAAGATATGCCATTAATTAATTACATTTTTTTTTGTAACTTGAGGCCATCTCATAAAACATCTTCCCTCCCTTTTTGTAGACTCTACCCTACATACTTCACTAACAGAGACAACAAGCCAACTAAAATCATTAGCACAATCATAAGCCCATGTAGAAGGATAAAATCCTCCCAAATTGCTCAGAAACAATTGCCTCACTATCTATTTCCAGTTTACTGGGTTGCAAAATTTTCACTTATGAGACTAATGCATGCTTGCCTACAGAATAAACACATGAGATGCAAGATTGGCTTCATAGCTGGAAGCGACTTTCCTTAAAGATTGGGCATTAATTATGCATAAACCACCTATGTCTCAACCAACTTCTTCTAGATGTTCATCTTATTTGCCATTTCACTGGCTTCTCGAGTGTTGACATCTTTTTCAACTGTTTCTCCTTGGATGCATTTAGTGATGCTTCATGGCCTGTGCATTGCTCTTACAGGAGTGCTCACGCAGATCACTCTTGTGAATCAAATCATTAGATGGGTAAGATTTGTGCTCAGGAGTCTCAGAGGTACCCTGAAATATTTCAATAGGTTGTTTCTTTGTTTTTAAATTGCTTTGTATTGTTGATTCAATGTTAATCCGCTCTGAGAGCACGTGATGAAAGGTGGAACTTCAACTCCTTTGATAAATAAATAAATAAATAAATAAATAGGAGAATATTAAAATTACAAGACTATTTTTAAAAAAACTCTTCTACTTCTTTAAAAAAATAGAGGTTTTCTTGGAAAATTCTCCTACTTTTGTGCTGCATTTGCCCATTTATTAGGAAAAGATGCCATGTTCCACATTAATCTCGCAGAGTCCTTAGAGCAATTTAGAAGTTTTCTCCATGGCAACAACATCTCTAAGATGATGAGGCCAATCTTGTAGAGAAGCTGCCTTGGGGCATTTCCATTTTAAGATGATCACATGCTTAGTACTGATTAGCAGATGGGAACATGCTCCTTTTGTCGTCTGACTTTGTCAGGATTTGGGAAATGGCCCAGGAGCCTCACTACTGTGGTTTAAGGGGAAATTCGTCATAATAAACTAAAGAGGTTTAGACAGCAACTACCAGGGTTGAAAGATTTCCCACTTCTTTCTGTTCTCTGCAAGGGTGCATGTGTGTGTTAAAAATATATTTTACTAGGATAGTATAAAAGATAACAGTAGAAAAATTAGAATTTTCTACTTCGTTGGCAAGAAAATGTTATGGATCACAGTGTGGTGACCAGAAATAGCTCACTGAGTGTGGTGGAGCTGCTACACTTAACTCACAGCAGGCGTTGATAGAGATTCTCTTCCATACCCAGTGACCCTCACCCCAAATAGCATAAACTACTTTTCCATTATGTGAGCAAGTACTTCCTTCTCTCTGTCCATAATCTATAGTGAAAGAATTTGATTAGGTGGTTCGATATTCTTCTAAGAGGGAGATTATTATTTTCCTATCTACTACCTCAAACCATGCATAATTTTATAAACCTATATCATCCCCCCTTTTTTTCTAAACAACCCCTCTGAAACTCAATAGCCTTTTTAAGATATAGGAATTGTGGTCTGACACTGCCATGTTTATTGCATTTTTCTGCACATTTCCCAGCTCTGTGAGAACCTTTTGTAACAGCATGAACAGCACAAAGCACTGCTGAAAGTTTGGTATATTCTGAACATATGAGGCTACCTTCTCCATAGTCAGACCATTGGTCAAAGTCACCAAGTGTTTCAAATTCCAACTGGCAGCTGCTGTCCAGGGTCTCAGATGGAGACATCTCCCAACTATCTATCTGCTGCTGCTACCAAATACATTTGTGTGATGAAAGGGTAACTGTTGCAGGGAGCAGCTCAGCAACAGCTCAAACCCAATTGGAGGACTTCGGGGGAAATTTTGAATAAATTTAAGTTCATTCAGAATCCCCAATTCAGCCATGAAGAAAGGCATAAAGTTAATGGTAGGAAGGCAGAAGAGACCATAGCTGCCAAGTACCCCGTTTTTCCCAGGAAACCACTGTATTTTCTTACTGTTTCCTGTTGGTCTCCTGAATGGAAATCGGGCGGCGCCGGCATCGGAAGTCGCTTCTACGCATGTCCGGAAGTGTGTAGAAGCAACTTCTGGCGCTGCGGACATATTGGAAATGGGCACAGCGGCGCCGGAAGTCGCTTCTACACATTTCTGGACATTCGTAGAAGTGACTTCTGGCGCCGCAGCCATTTTGGAAATGGGCAGAGCAGCACCAGAAGTTGCTTCTATGCATGTCTGGAAGTCACATAGAGTAATAATAATAATAATAATAATAATAATAATAATAATAATAATAATAATAATTTATTTATACCCCACGCTCCCCAGTCAAAACCGGGCTCAGGGCGGCTAACACCAATAAAATTACAATAAAACATAAAGCAATTAATTAAAATACAGATTAAAATACAATATTAAAATTTAAAATGCAGCCTCATTTTAAGTAGTCCATAAATCCAAGCCATGAGGGAGGAAAACACAGGGGCCAGACTAAGTCCAACCCAAAGGCCAGGCGGAACAGCTCTGTCTTGCAGGCCCTGCGGAAAGATGACAAATCCCGCAGGGCCCTGGTCTCCCGTGAAAGAGCGTTCCACCAAGTTGGGGCCAATACTGAAAAGGCCCTGACCCTAGTAGAAGTGACTTCCGGTGCTGCGCCACTGCTGGTCCTGGATTTTTCAATCCGGAACTTGGCAGCTATGGAAGAGACCACCAGAACTTTACCAGAGGAGGGCAACCAAAATGGTCAAAGGCCTGGAAACGATGCCTTACGAGGAACGGCTTAGGGAGCTGGGTATGTTTAGCCTGGAGAAGAGAAGGTTAAGGGGTGATATGATAGCCATGTTCAAATATATAAAAGGATGTCATATAGAGGAGGGAGAAAGGTTGTTTTCTGCTGCTCCAGAGAAGCGGACAAGGAACAATGGATTCAAACTACAAGAAAGAAGATTCCACCTAAACATTAGGAAGAACTTCCTGACAGTAAGAGCTGTTCAACAGTGGAATTTGCTACCAAGGAGTGTGGTGGAGTCTCCTTCTTTGGAGGTCTTTAAGCAGAGGCTTGACAGGCATATGTCAGGAATGCTTTGATGGTGTTTCCTGCTTGGCAGGGGGTTGGACTGGATGGCCCTTGTGGTCTCTTCCAACTCTATGATTCTATGATTCTAATATTTGGATAGAAGTTCAGTACGGGGACTAATGGTTATCCTTAGGAGGTCAGCTGAACACATAGTGGATCCAAAATTATGACTGCAACTCAGACACGGTCCTGATGAGCAAATTTAGATGCAACTAAAGGCATTAAGAGTTTTGAAATGAGAGCATCAAAGGATGATGTGTGAATGCATTGCCAGGGTGGTGACTCCAGAAGTCCTCAGAAACACTGAAGGCGTTTGCAGTCAACATATACTGAATTTGGGTGCAGAAGACAAGAGCCAATGGAGCCAGGCCCAGGATGCCCAGCCACAATTTGGTCCCCAAGCAGCAGAGCATGTGGGATTTGGATCTCCTGCACAAGAAAGTGCAACTGACAGATTGTCTATAGATCCCTTCAGATGGTTACTGGGATCATTGAACATGACCAGGAAAGTAAAAATGAAGCCAAAACTTCAGTAACAAATAATAGTTAAGCAATGATCAACTGGTGCAGAGACCACAGGTGAACAAGGTTATTCCTAAAGCATTTCCTCAGCACATTTTGATGGCAAGTGATGAAAATCAAGTGCAATACTTGCTGCAGAGCACAATTGGGAATCTGCTAAGAAACAAAAACATTAAATCCTGTTGAATGCAGGAAATCTAGAGATATTTTCTGTGGTCTTTGTCCTCTAATGTAAGAAACGACTAATCTATCAGTGCATAAATGTAATTCTTTTTTAATTAATAGACACTTCAATGAACATCAGCCCTATGGACAGTGCATATTGAATTCATTCATCCCGTCTCCCCTGTTTCTGTACTTTATGACTTTTGTGCCAGCAGGCTTCCTCGTCTGCCATTATTAGTTTAGCACAGGGTTTATTTCTTCCGTGATAGCACTGGACAAAAGATGGCAACCTGCATAAAGATGAAAAGTTTAGTATAATCAACTTTAAACAGATGCCCTTTAACGCTCTGGGGAAGATAAAAAATGTTTTAGCAACAGTACTAGGCGCTAACAGCTTTCTCTCCCCCTGCTCCATACCTAGCACCTCATGAAGTGAAAACTCTGATTCCTTGGAACAGTTTATTGTAAGACAAAACTGTAATGTATCTCGACACAAGTAAAAACTGTTTGGGTGTCTTTTTAAATACTTCTGAAACTCACTTGCGGAGCTGGATTGTGTGTGATAGGGATCCTACCGGTAGAGCACCTTCCCAGAAGTCCAGGTGTAAGACAACACTACAACTGCTTTACATGGCCAGGAGAATCTCCACTAGGAACTCTCCAAAGATATGGAACAAGAATCCATTTTAAGGAGATTTATACCTAGAATTCAGCAGTTTCAACCTGATCAAGCTTTGTCCATTTTGGATGACCTCTTAAATCAACTGTACGATTATGGGTAATCCACTCAAGCATTCTTATTAATTGTCGTTTTTACTCCCAACTAATTATACCAAAAGTGTTACGCTAATATACATATGGTAAGCATAATATATGCATATATTATGCATATATTATGCATATGATATGTGGAGGATAGGGGTGATTAAAAAAAATCAATCCTCTTGTTGTCAGACTGAGAATATCCCCTCACTCAGAAGAATATTGTTGTGATTCTGTTTCCTAACCAACAAACCTTAACGGGAGGAAAACCAGTCACGTATTTCTGCTAGCAACAGTATATGTGCATAAGAGTCTATGCCAGGCACCCCAACCTGCGGCCCTCCAGATGCTTTGGGACTACAACTCCCATCATTCCTAGCTAACAGGAGCAGTGGTCAGGGATGATGGGAACTGTAGTCCCCAAACATTTGGAGGGCTGAGTTTGCCTATGCCTGTTTAAGAGTGCCATGGTCTGCCAACTGGGCCACCCTATCCCTTTTAATGTCAGGCTTGCTTTCTTGAGGTAATGATAGCATCCAGCTATCTCAAGTAAGTGAGATGAGCCACATTCTGCAAGGGATGCAAGAAAGGAAAAACAGATCCAAAGATCCAAAGCCTTCTGAATAGAAATAAGATGATGTACAGGATGCTTGTCATGATGCATACCCCTTTGAAAAAGTACCTTCAACAGAAAAGTGCATTGATCCTCTGCCACAAGGATAACACTTTCACTTAAATATGCCATCTACTGGTACAAGAAAACCCTGCTGACCTGATGGGAGCTGAGATCCCAGGCAAAGTACATGTAATAAATGTGAAGAATATGTTGTCTGGTGAGCCCACTGAAGCTCTTGCTATAAATAAATGTAAGAGGCACTGACATGTTTTATGCAGCTAAATCGGGAATTAGTGACACGGCAGAAATGGCCATATAAAAAATTGTGAAAGCTACCTACTACCTCGTGACAACCACACAAAGGTTTTGTGAGTGTTCCTCTCCAGTAATCTTATTTTGGCTTGATTTTGTCGGGAAAACATTTCATGTGCAGCTCAGGCAACAGAAGTTGACTGAATCAAAGCTACTCCTACCCTTCTGCTGCCTATCTATCTCATGAAATGTATAACCATCTATGGAAAAACTAGTACATTGTCTTATAAAAAAAAACCCTTTCTAAATATCAGTTGATCATTCAAAATTCTTGCCTCTATGGCTGCAACTGAAAAAAGTGCACCACATGCCTATTCCAAAATATTTTAATCTAGACATGTGCATGACTGATTGGGGAGAATCCTTTGGCAAACATAAGGCAACTGGCTTCTAAGGAACCTCTGGGCATATTTTTGTGAATTTCACTGTGCTGTTGTTGCTGCATGGTTTTATTGCATTTCATTATTGGTGAAAAGTGGTATATAAGCAGTGCTATTTTTCTAGAATTTCATCATGAATGCCTACTTTGTTCTCTCAGAATGACAATAGTGCCCACCTGAGAGGTGCCGGAACTGAGTTTAAGTTAGCATAATAATTCTGCCCCACAAGTGAACCACCTCTCTCTCCCCTATCTCTCCTCTCTGTACAAAACGCTGGAGAATACCTAATGTATTCCAAAATCTGGGGGTGCCTGAGTTTGAAACAAGGAGAATTTGGAACACATCCCTAATTAAAAATCAGCTACTACTACCACTACTATTAGTACTACTACACAGGTAAAGCTAGTGTTTGGGAGACAAGTAGCTGACATTTTGAAGGTCTATTTGAAAGCACGGCAAAGAACAGAAGTTGTCTTTTGACGGCTATGGAAGTAGAACTCAGTAAATAGTTTTGGCTCCAGTCTATTCAGAACCAGCTAAGTTTTTAAAAGCAGAAACATCACTCTTAAAAAAGGTTGACAACCTCAAGAACAGGGAACAGCAATAAAAAACATGTTGAAATAAACAAACGGAACATACATTGGCTGACTCAGTGAAGGAGAGAGAGAGGAACAGGAAATTTGTTTAAAATTTGAGCAAACCACCAGTAGTTTGAAACACATTAAGCAATTGGGTGAATACAGGTGAAACTCGGAAAATTAGAATATCGTCGAAAAGCACATTTATTTCAGTAAAGGTGAAAACAATATATGAGATAGATGCATGAAATGCAAAGCAAGATATGTCAAGCCTTTATTTGTTGTAATTGTAATTATTTGTCATTAGGCAGGTCAATTATAAATGGAATGTAATTAATGAAATGTAATAGCAATGTTTATTTTTGTATTATTGTAACTATTTGTTTTATTACTGTGGAATTTGCAAAAGAAAGCATTTGTAAGAATTAAAAGAAAAATAAAAAATAAAAAAATCCCTTCAGTAGCACCTTAAAGACCAACTAAGTTTTTATTTTGGTATGAGCTTTCGTGTGCATGCACACTTCTTCAGATACCTTCAGATACCTATCTGAAGAAGTGTGCATGCACACAAAAGCTCATACCAAAATAAAAACTTAGTTGGTCTTTAAGGTGCTACTGAAGGAATTTTTTTATTTTGCTTCGACTCAGACCAACACGGCTACCTACATGTAACTAAAAATAATAAGTTGCATTACTGAAATAAATGCACTTTTCGACGATATTCTAATTTTCCGAGTTACATGGTAGAATCAATGGAGGCTCTATTTTATGTTCAATTAGGGGTAGCATAGGACCTACCACTTTAGGAAGTCAGCAGATAGTTAACACATACTACTCAAGTTGGGAAAACATAGTTGACCCAGTTTGTCATAACGTTGGGTCAGAAGTGCAGGGAAGTTAAAGCGGAATCATTCTCTCACCTCAATGGTTGTTTCCCCCCACTCCCCCCAAAAAAGCATTTCCCACCATTGCCTTTGGTGATGTGGGAGATAATGAAGGGTACAGTGGTACTTTGGTTCTTGAACTTAATCCATTCTGAGAGTCTGTTCGACTCCCGAAACCATTGAAAAACCAAGGTGCGGCTTCAGATTGGCTGCAGGAGCTTCCTGCACTCAAGCGGAAGCCGCGTCGGACGTTCAGCTTCCGAAAAACATTCGCAAACTGGAGAACTTACTTCCGGGTTTGTGGGTTTGGGAGCCGATTTGTTAAACAACTATGCCATTTGGGAACCAAGGTACCACTGTAGTTCCTTCCTGCACCACTGAGCTGCATCTGATGTTTCAGATCAAGTAAGGAGCCATGGTTTTGGCTCCTTACATGCCTGGATTCAGATTTCTGACATTAGCTGACAATGTAAGGATCCTCACTGCAACATCTCCCCGGATACAAAATGCAGCTCCCATCAAATCCATCCCTCAAAATAGCAAGCCAAAGTTCCAAGTGATTTTTCAGTGCAGAGTTTTCCAAAGATCAGCCTCCCATCATGCGAAATAAAGGTTTCTGAATACCGAAGAAAATGATCTGATTTTTTAAGTAAAATTGAACAGAAAGCATGAATATTATACATAGCGCTAGCCCAGTGCTTCTTGTATCTTTCTCTTCCTGCTGTCCTTAGTAATCAGAAAAGTCCTTCAATCTTGTTCTGGACAAACCATATCTTAAAAATGACAGTAGTTCACCCTTCATGGCTCATTTAGTATCTGGCCTCTCTGATGACTCTACAACAAGGGCATAAAAGCTATAATGTGGAGAACGGCATAGCAAGAATTGAAAATCTAGGCAAATCTATGTAGGCAAATGAAGCAATTTCAATATAGGCCTGAAACCAGATAACCTTCTTTTAACTATTTGCGTGCGGGAAGCCAGTGCTGCAGACCAATTAGGGGCTGGTTTAACAGTGAACTTTGTGCTGCTTATTTGTATTCTGGCATTTGCCACAGTGAATGACATGTGAAAAGCCGAGACCATGTAACACCAGTCTTGAAAGACCTACATTGGCTCCCAGTACGTTTCCGAGCACAATTCAAAGTGTTGGTGCTGACTTTTAAAGCCCTAAACGGCCTCGGTCCAGTATACCTGAAGGAGCGTCTCCACTCCCATCGTTCTGCCCGGACACTGAGGTCCAGTGCCGAGGGCTTTCTGGCAGTTCCCTCGCTGCGAGAAGCCAAGTTACAGGGAACTAGGCAGAGGGCCTTCTCGGTAGTGGCACCCGCCCTGTGGAACGTCCTCCCACCAGAGGTCAAAGAGAACAACAACTACCAGACTTTTAGGAGACATCTGAAGGTTTAGGGAAGCTTTTAATGTTTATTAGATTATTGTATTTTAGTGTTTTGTTTGGAAGCCGCCCAGAGTGGCTGGGGAAACCCAGCCAAATTGGGGGGGGGGGTTATAAATAAATTATTATTATTATTATTATTATTATTATTATTATTATTATTATTGCTCACCCTCTTTCCAAGGAAGCCTTTGCCTTAATATGAGAGAGGTTGAACATGCTTTCCCCTAGTTGTTAGACTTCCATCTGGATACCAGAGAGTGTGCATTAATTACTCTACTATGGAAGCAGCAACTGCTATGTCAATACTGATGAAGGCTGATATAATGTATCATAATGTTTAACAAATTAGTGTATTTTAATGTTTCTGTTGGAAGCCGCCCAGAGTGGCTGGGGAAACCCGGCCAGATGGGCGGGGTATAAATAATAAATTATTATTATTATTATTATTATTATTATTATTATTATTATTATTATTATCTTGATGAGCCTAGCATAGGACGGTCCAACTCCATTGAAAAGCATCGCACTGCAGCCAGAGTTAGTCACACCTAGAGCAGATCCACTGAAGTCAACATGGCTTCAGATAGTCCCATTGGGTCTACACTACATATGACAAAATCTGGGTTCAACCCATAGTCTTGGGGGTGATTTGAGGTGCTCTGAGAGTTCTGTCTGTGGTAATTCAGAAGTGCAACCTCCCAAGTAATCACAAAATGAACACACATTCATATGTGAATAATCTTTTGGGACCAATTCCTAGCTTAATAGAGGTGAGGTAGTTGCTATTCTCCCATGGTTTCATGCCTACAACTCTGGTAACATAAAAATATTGAAATTATACTGACACTGGAATTGACAATGTGGTAACTTTTCTCACTGGCAAATCCCTTCCCTGTGTGGTTTCACAACATTGGCTCAGATTAATGATCTTACATTACTAGATCAGGATGACATCAAAGGCTGAATATTTTCCAACAGCTTTGGAGATATATGTGTAAAGCACAGAGCCCACAATTGTGGTATTTTGTGAAAGTTGATAGATTGCATTCCTAACTGGATTAATAAAGAATATTCAATATGTCATCTTTTGCCAGGGACATTAGTTGATAGAAAAGAAGAGGTCATAAGGGTCTAAGCCCATGCAATACCAAGGTACCTTATTTGTACTTATAAATATTGCAAAAATAAAGGCATCTGTTCATTCGTTTGTTTGTCTATTTATTAAGCAGAAAAAAACAAAAAGCACCTCCTAGAAAGGGTACATTACACTTCAGAATTATCTCCAGAGGGACTCCTTTGTGTTCTGAAAGCAAATTATGTCAGACTAAATTAATTCCATTCTTCCCTGTCTTTTTAGAAGAGCTTTCATATGAAGTGCAAGGGTTAATGGTCATTTTGGATTCCTTCCCTTGAAGTCACAATACTGTTTCACCCCTTTTTCTAAAAGGTGGATTAAAAAAAATTCCTATAGAGAAATCAAGAACAAATCGAGTCCAATTTTACTCTTTTAGCTGCACCCAACAAAATGTTGAATAGTCTTTTCACTTCACAGAACATGCATAAAATCAGTTTTCATAGCCTTTGACTAGCTGCAAATAGAAGGGCATGACCTTGCAATGAATAACACTTTGCCCTCTTCCATTATTATAAAAATACATTAATATTTGAATATAGGTTCTAATATTTCTCCCAACAGTGTAGAAATATGCTTTATGACTAGAGGCCACATTTTGTGACACCTGTATCCTGTAAACATATTACCAACAATTATATATATCTTTGCTTCCTTTTTCTAAGAATGCCTGCAGCACGAAACTGTTTTATTAAATGTTGAAACTGCTTTATCCAGTTTGAATAGATTGCTTGATTTGCCCTAGGGAACTTCTACATCCATAGCAGGATAACCAAGTTCCAGGATATGGACAGCTGGGCTTCTTGATTCTCGGATCTGCAAGAAACAAAATGCCATGCTGCCATTCAAACAATATACAGTAGAGCAGGTTCTACCCTTAAAGTAGAACATGGGTTGCGGAAGGGTTAACAAGATATCCCAGGGTTGGTGAGGCGGGTCAGTTTGGATGGCCACGTGTGTGATTGGTGGGCTGTGCTGTTGCTGAGGAATTTTGCATGTAGCAAATGATTGATTGACAGCTTCTGCACTATAAATATGCTTAGCGAGCAGCTTTTATCCCACTTTTGCTGCTCGCAATGAATCTCCCACCCGCCCTCCTCTAATTTTAGGTGTTCTTGCATAGACCTTGCTGCGCCTATCATGGGGTCGCCTGTTTTTGGATCAGGGGCCTGGTAGGAATTTTGCCACTTGGCTGATTGGCTGGTGTCAGGTGGGTTTTGCCTACTATGCTGCAATAAGTCACAACCTGTAAGGTTGGCGGTTAGGCATTGGTTCAAATTGGATGGTGGAAGGGTACGGATTTTGGTTGGGCCTGCCCCTCATGGTTGCTGCTGCCTTTAGATGTATTCCGTTAAAGGAATTCTGGGGCTCTACATTTGTCCACCAGTGGGAGTCAGATCTGTCCCAGGCGGGGGAGAATGGCAAGAACCAATGCCTAAGCAACCACTCACATTCAGTTGTATTTAAATAAAGTTGTGGCCAAATTAATGCCAAAAAACTCAAACTTAAATATCGTGTGATGTGTGAGTTATTGGGGGGATATCTTGGTACCTCGGCATGCAACAACTTTTTTATTTTGGCAGACAAATACATCTTTGCATTGGAAAAAGTTTTTGAGTTTTTGGCCTTTGTTGGAGGGTGGGTTCCAGATGAACTGATTAAGTCTCAGTCCAGAGCAGGGATAGAACACCTGTGGACCTCTACTTCTTGTTGGGCTAGTCAATGTGTTAGGCTGATGGGAGTTGTAGTCCAACAGCATCTGAAGTGTCCAAAATAATATCCGAATTGAAATACAGCCAATCTTTGAAATTCTTCTAATTTGGCAGCTCAGTTTTCCGGCCAAGTGATGTGTACAAAAAGTCATATTCTAAATTGTGCACAAAAATCCATATACTGGTGAACATAACATACAATGGTATTTTTAAATTAGAGGAATTTGCTTTGCAAAATTGTGTATAATAGACAAAAAAACAGCATACAAACACAGAAAAATGCCGGTGAATTTCCACAATGATTTTTCAAATAAATAAATGGATTACAAACGGATGTTGAAATATGGAGAACTGAACTTAGAAAAGAAAACCAACAGACCGACCCACCCCTAGTTGAAACCCACTTTTTGGCCACAAAAGCCATGATGGCAGATAAAAACATAAGTTAGAGTAAACATATACACTGAGATATTTTTTTTTATGCCAATTATATCCTAAGAACAAGGAGGCAAAATAAAGACAGCTATCTCATTCATACAGTGGCAGATTTATGGTTCTGTGGAACCCTCAGGTCTATGATATGACAAAAAGATACCTTCTCTGGGAGTGTCTTTGGGAAGTGCAAACAAATCAAGACAACCTTTTAAGCAACCGTTCGTGTTTCTGTGCTTCCGTTTTGGTGGTGAAGGACAAACAAAAACTTTCCAAGGTCATCCTTCCTGCAAATGAAGTTGTCTCTCTGTGTCTCTCTCTGGCACCTGGCTGCGTATCTGAATCCTCACTTGATTCCATACCACAGGGGCTGTCAATGAGGCATATCTCTTCCCAGCTCTTACTCCATAAAGATAATATCCTCATGGAGCTATAAGTTTTATCAGAACCTATGGGGCTCATTGCCTCCCCTCATCTTTTCTTTGAATTATTAACATGTTGGTTGCTAGTACTCCCCCCCCCCTTACAGAAGCTTAGTCCTCACTGCTGCTATTTTGTAATTGAGCTGTGATCTGAATAGTGTTATTATTTTGTTGTCGCTTTTATGTTGTATTTTACTGTACTGTATTCTTTGCGGAGCACCCTGAAAATGTAGATTGAAGGGTGGTCTAAAATTTAAAGATTAAATTAAACTAAACCTATTGGCCCTGCACATTCAATCACTGTTGATGGGGTGTGTGTGTATTTGGTTTTTTTTTACGTAGTGATTCACTGAAGCTGGTTATAATGATCCAATTCTGAAAATATGTAGAGCTAGTAATGTTAAATGAGGATGAGGGTGCTGGCGGGGGGGGGGGGATGACTGAGCATCGTTTTCCTGACATGTTCCTTTCTGGCTCAAGTGTACATATAATGACACATGTGAAACTTGTGAGTTTTCAGCTGCCCATCCATTTTTCATCCGGGTCCAGGGTGCTAATCACACTGCAGCCACAGCTATGCATAAGCTCCCCAAAGCTAAATTTTAAGACTCCAAGAAACTGTGCAGGGCAGGCATGGGAGCAAGTCAAGGCTTCATATGGTTGAAACAATGGGATGCTTACAATAGCGTCAACTGTCATCATTGCATTGTGACCTGGCAACCTTAGCAGGCCAGCGAGAACTAAGAAGCAATGGCTACTTGCTTGAATCATTGGAATTATGGATACTTGAGTCACGCAAGTCTTTGGGTGTTCCACTTGCATCTCCCAGGGTTCTATTCAGAGTGTTTGGAGGAAACGATATCATCTGGGTGGAGGGGAACCTCTGCTCAATCCAATGCCCACCCAGCTAAGGGGGTTTGGATTTCAGCCTTTACTGCACACTGGTTTTTGTACTTCCCACATTTATTAAAACCTTTTTTTAAAAATCTGTATTTTGAGAGAAAATGTTATAAGAATGCCCATTTCAATGCCCATTTCAATGTGAATGTGCAAACACTGAAGTCTGAAGCATCTGTTTGGAGATTTTGTCAGGGGAAACATGCTTACTTTAGGTTTAGTTTGTTGTTGTCCTAATTCTGCAACCCTTGTTTACATCGACAATGACATTTGCTAACAATTAATCATATTAAAGCCAATTCATCTGCCCTCTCTTTCACACCAGTTCAGTTTCAAAACAAAACTTCCCTTAAGTTTAAAGACCCAAGGAAGCAAACCAATAGAATGAGTAAGTACTTTCCAATGGATTTCTATTTATATACTATCTGAGTCACCATAAATAACCATCTCTATCAAATACTGTGTTCTTTATTTTGTGTTTGCACACAGGAATGTGCTGTAAGCCCCAGAAACAGAATAAAAACAAGTTTTCTAGAAATTGATATTCTGTTCATTGCAAACTTAGGGGGTGGGTGGGGTTGAGTTGCAATTTACTGCACATAGTACGATTTCTGTTTTTGTTTAATACCTAAAGGCCTGAATGCATGCTGGTTTTGTGGAAATACAAAAGTAGGGAACTCTGTGGTAAAAGCTCAGTCACATTCCTTTAACCCGATGACAACCTGTAGCAAAATGCACCTTTGTATTCTCTGCTTGTAATACATTGCATGGAATTTACCGCCTGCTATTTCATACTGTACATGCACACTCAAAAGTCCCATTGAGTTAAATGGTGCTTATTTCTAGCTAAATTGAAACAGGATACTGGTCTAACTTTCAGAGCTATTGCAAGTATATCTGAGATAATGTCTCTGAATGATTTTGAATCCTTGAAATGCTCTGTATAAACGCAAAGTGCTGTAAGTCAGTTAATGCAAAACAGATTTTAATATCCACAATGAATTTGGGTCTCTGTGTGTATTTGAGTGTTTTGGACTCTATCTGCACTGCGGGCTTTCCTGGTTATTGTGTGATTTTGATTTATACTGTATTTCTATTTTCTTGCCAGCTCCCTCCCATAGCTCACATGCAATTAGTGCAAGACTTCTGTCTGCGCACAATGTGTTGGGTTGTAAATTGTGACAATGAAATTTAATACCTCTTCAATTCAATACCGTTTTTTTCCCATGAAGACTTGAGTGGCTATACCAAATCTTAGCTGTAGCAAAACCAACTGCTGTATGTGAGATGCATCTGAACTTTACACAAAATTCTTCTTCTTCTCTGGAGATCACTCGTAGCCGAGTAAGACTGTCTTCCATAAACAGAGTTTTAACAATGAGTCCGTAAGTGACTGTGGAAGCCAATTCTGGATCCACACGTCCTTCCACAGTGGGGACCTTGGTTTCCGGGCAGGAGTTGATCACGGTGTGGATTTTCCAAGCATGCCTTCCTCTTAGCACGCTTCTCCCTTGCGTCCTGAGATTGAGTGGTAAAGGCTGTTCTCCAACTGGAGAGCTCACAGGCCAGTGTTTCCCAGTTGTCAGTGTTTATATTACATTTTTTTAAGATTTGCCTTGAGACAGTCTTTCAACCTCTTTTGTTGACCACCAGCATTACGCTTTCCATTTTTAAGTTTGGAATAGAGTAGCTGCTTAGGAAGATGATTATCAGGCATCCACACAACATGACCAGTCTAACGAAGTTGATGTTGAAGAATCATTGCTTCAACACTGTTGATCTTTGCTTCTTCCAGTACACTGATATTAGTTCACCTGTCTTCCCAAGTGATGTGTAAAATTTTTCAGAGGCACCGTTGATGGAATATTTCGAGCCCTCTATACCAGTGCAATAGTTTAAGCCTTTTTTAAAAGTTTTGTTTGACTTATATGCCATTTTTCTATAGTGAACCATGCAAAATGAATCACAATAAATATCAAGCTACAGTATCGCAAAAAACAATGAATTACAAAACATATCAAACAACATAACCAAGCTGGTAATTCATATTCAAGATTAGAATAAAATGATACAACAATATACAGACTTGGGTAAAAGTCCTACTAAGTTCAGTGAGATATAGCCTGAAATTCTATACTTATTTACTGGGAAGTACCAGTAAGTCCATGGGGACGCGGGTGGTGCTGTGGTCTAAACCATTGAGCCTAGGGTTTGCCGATCGAAAGGTCGGCAGTTCAAATCACCGCCACTGGGTGAGCTCCCTTTGTTTGGTCCCAGCTCCTGCCCACCTAGCAGTTCAAAAGCACGTCAATGTGCAAGTAGGTAAATAGGTACCGCTCCGGTGGGAAGGTAAACAGTGTTTCCGTGTGCTGCTCTGGTTTGCCAGAAGCGGCTTAGTCATGCTGGCCACATGACCTGGAAAAACTGTCTGCGGACAAATGCTGGCTCCCTCGGCCTATAGAGCGAGATGAGTGCTGCAACCCCAGAGTCGTCTGTGACTGGACCTAACAGTCAGGGGTGCCTTTACCTTTACCTTTACCAGTAAGTCTATATACAGGACCTTACCTCAGTGATAAAGTTCATCATTTGCATGCAGAAGATCCCAGATTCAGTCCCTAGCATTGCAAGTTAAAATGATCGGCCAGCAGGGTCTCTGTGGGAGACACTGGAAAACTGCTGATGGACAGACAGACAGTACAGGGCTCATTCACTCTTTCATTTGCCCTGTGGTTTCTAATATTCTGTATCAAACAATTATCATGAGTTTGAGAGGTTTTCTGAATCTGCGGGTTTCTGAGTCTCTGACTCTCTGCCACAGAAGGGCGGAGCTAAAAAGTGGACTACTGATTATAGGAAGAATGAATGGGAAAACACTATGTTTCAGGGGTCTTTCCCCAAGTAAAATCTGAGGCAAAAATCACCCAGCCCCAGGCCAAATCGAAAATGGGACAAAGAGGTACAGAGAATAGAAAGTGTAGCTGGGCCCTTAAGTAAGGCTACTTCCCCTTGTACCTATAGTATCTACAGTGGTACCTCGGGTTACAGACGCTTCAGGTTACAGATGCTTCAGGTTGCAGACTCCGCTAAGCCAGAAATAGTACCTCAGGTTAAGAACTTTGCTTCAGGATGAGAACAGAAATCACGCAGCGGCGGCACAGTGGCTGTGGTTAACCCAAGGTACCACTGTATGTGGTAAAAAGCTTGGTACTGCATTACATAAATATGATGTAATGTACAATACAATATGTTTCTTGACCATGTTCCAAATGGTTATAATTACATAAGTGTGTGTGTGTGGGGGGGGGGAAACCTGCATGAGAAATGTCTCACTGAAACTCTTTTGGCTTTCTTCAAGATGTGATTTGTCTGCCAAAGTAGACCTTCAAATTCATTTAAAGTTTCACACAACCAAGATGTAGAGAAAATTCTAGTGGTGCAACTCTAGTTCTACTCAATATGAGTCGTATGCATATGAATGTGTGAATGGGGGGGGGGGCAAGAGAATCTTGGAGGCAGGAAGATTAGTAGTTTTTCCTGGATTCTGGGGAAGGTTTCATTTGGCAACTAGTTTTACTCTACTGGTTCTGTTCTAAATAGGACACTTTTTTCAAGGTTGGAGACCTCTGCCACACTGCTGTCATAGCCAAGAAGAAAGATTATTACATCCCAAGACAGGTTCAAATCAAAAGTTAGAACAAGTGTTCATCCAAAATGCATCCAGAAACTGGCACCGTCAACTCCCTATTTATTCTAATTTGCCATTTAGTTCCTCATACTTCCAAGTTTTATGTAGGCATCCTTTTTGTACATTTTCATCTTTATCCAAGACATCAGAAAGAGACCTTTAATGAGTCCTGGGTGAATTTAACAATGCTAATAGAGCCTCACTGTCAAATATACACATTCCACACTGGTCTCTTTGGAGCTGAGCTTTGCTCTACAAATTCAATTTTATCTGTTTTAACCCACACCGTTCCCCAAAAATTTTTTCAAGTGCAAGGCTGCATTGGTGGGCTGCCTCCACTGCAATGCAGGCCAGAACCAGCCACAGGTTCTAGTAGAAACCATAACCAGATTTGGCCCTGGAAGCTGGAAGGAAGGATGAAAGGAGTCTGTGAACTGCCAAGGAACTGATAAGGTTCTTTACTGAGTCAACTGCAATTCAACAGACCACTCTACTTCCCAGGAAAAATGGTGACAACGGTTTATTTACTGGGATACAGCAACTTTTGCAGCTGTTGTTAAAGTTCTTGGTGCAAAACAACGAAGCACGGGACGAAATGATGGAGAAATTTCTGGAACAATGGGATAGCTCCACCCAAGGCATGACGGATAACAGCAACAATCAGGGGAAAGAAAGACATAACATCTTACAAGGACAGGAAGAAAAACCATGGACAGAATAATTGCCACACACATTGCCAAATTCACACATCCCAGACTAATACAGGAAACAGAAGGTACCATAATTATTCTTTGGGTTTTGTACTATCCTGAATTTTATGACTCAGTCATTGTCTGAAAAAGCATATTTTAGTTTAGAATACGTGAACCAGGGCCGGCTCAAAGTAGACCCCCGGTGGCGCGGAAACCATGCTGCACCCTGCGAGGGCGGGGCGCCGGAGCGATCTCCGCCCCTCAGCACCAGGGCGCGCGACCTGCTCGAGACTGCCCTGACGTGAACATTGAGATAAAATATGCATTTAAATCTGAATTTTAATTCATTTTTTTTAGATTCATACGATTTGAAAAACTTCCACAAAAAACAGGGTAGAACAGTCTTACAAATGAAGACTTACAAAATCACCAGCGATTGGAAATAGACTCATCTGTCCATCCCTACTCACATTGACTTTTAATAGAACTTAAATCTTAAAAATGACATTTTCATCCCCTTCAAAAAATTTCAACTGTACTCTGGAACATTTCAATTACTTTGCCAGACTTCACATACACATTTTGTTTTACTGCATGTTGGGCACAACTATGGAATGCAAAAACATCCTGATGCTTTGATTATGTAGAACTTTTCAATTACAGAAAGCAATTCTTCTCTGTAGAATGTTTGTTCCCCAAAAATACACTTTCAAGAAAAACAACAACCGCTGATCGTCATTACTTTTAAGCATATTTGCAACTGCATGTGTTTTCTCAGTTACATTTTCAGAGACAGCAGAATAAAAGACCATCTGAATGAAATACAACAAAACATTATTTTCTTTGGGATAATAATATAACTGCAGTTCTGTTCACTAAAAAAAGACAGTATTGTACTACTGCAGAAAAAAGATCCAGTTGTGTTTTTTTTTTAGTTTTTTTTTTAATAGGCATTATAAAAACTTACATTACCCTGTTCCAAATTGAATCATTTAGGGAACCTAAATCACACACTGCTAGATCACACCAGTTTTCAGAAGAAATTTAAGACTGGAATTTCTCTGTTACCGAAGGCGATAAAATGTACTAATGTAAGTTCAGCGAAGGTTGCGATGCCTATATTCTCATAAGCTAAAGAAGACAATCAGTATGATAATTAGAGCGTGTTAATTACTCTCTACTTGCAACAAAAATGCAAATGATATACAGCAGGAAATTAACAGCAGTTACTGCTCAATATTGCATGACTTTTCCATTAAGCATGATATAAGAACTTGTTAAATTATAAGTAATTGAAGCAAGAATATTAAAGAACCTTAGGTTTCAGATCCGGCGGTGGGTGGAATTAGGAAAGATCCTGAGGATTAGAAATATTTGTGCAATACAAGGAGGAAATCTGTGTGCATATTTTCTTTTTGCTGGGTGGAACCAGTCTGAGTAACCTGGGTCAGTTGGGGACAGTTCTGTAACTTTGCTTGTATATTTCATTTGTTGGTCGCGGGGAAGCAAATATAATATCAGACCTTCCTTTGAGAATCAAAGGCAAGGCCAAGGGGGTATGCTATAGTAGTGAGTTTATTGCAGTGGTAAAAGACCTTTGAGGTACCTTCTTAATTCTGTGGTCATGAATATTACACCCACCCCCCAAAAAAGAATTTTATACAATTTTTTTGCTCACTTTGTTTCATTTGTATGCAAAAAGAAATGCTTATTCCCATCACAGAACTACAATTCCCAGAGTGGATTAACTATTAATCCTTCCCAAGGAACTCTGTGAATTGTAGTTCGATGAAAAGGGTCTCCTAATAACTCTCAGCACCTTTAACAAACTAACATTCCCAGGATTTCCCAGGATTCTCTGGGGGAACTCATTGATGTTTAAATGTATAGTGCAGATGAAGTCAAAGTTACTCTTTACATTGGCCTTGGGGCAAATCCACACTGCTCTAATTTAATGAATGGGCCATTGATATCAGTGCTAGCTTTAGATGTTTTAGCACAGGCATCCCCAAACTTTGGCCCTCCAAATGTTCTGGACTACAATTCCCATCTTCCCTGGCCACTGGTCCTGTTAGCTAGGGATCATGGGAGTTGTAGGCCAAAACATCTGGAGGGCCGCAGTTTGGGGATGCCTGATTTAGCACTTGAAACCAGTAGACAAAACGATCCTGTAACACTCATTACCACCCAGCTCTGGATCTGAACTCTTTTTTCTTTTTAAAGTTTCAGAGAAAGATCAGAGAGATGTGAAGCAGGAAGACTGTGCCCTTCTGGGCTGCTCTATCTCCCATTGCTTCATGACATGACAGGCACATACAAGCAGGAGCACAAGGTAATTCAGCAACTGCTGTAGGAGAAAAGGCAGATTATGAAGCCTATGTGGCTAGCCTCCCAACGTGTGTTCAGAGGTTTCCCAATCACCCCCCCCCCCCGCAATTTACTTTAGAGCACTGAACCAAAACCTGTCCTTGAAGGTTGGAGTTTCATAGGCCATTATAGCCTTAGGACAAAACTGATGCCAATAAAAGGTGATGGAAGACACTATTTGGCTGTGTTTTATTGCAACTGCATGTTGGGAAGCATAAATGCTGTGGGTAACTTCAAGCTGGCTGCAGCTCTTTCCCAGCCATACCACTGGATGGACGGTGAACTTGAATAATGAGAAATAATTCATGTAAATGAGATTCACAGTTGCCACTGGATAATTCCTGTTGCAGGGAGCTACTGGATTTCACCGCTGCTGTACAACGCATCAGCTGGTCACAGATCAGTTGAGCATAGATCAAAATATAAGAAAGGTGAAAAAGGACAAACATAAGGTGTTAAATGCAATTTGAAAAGCATGTTGAAAAACAACAGGAAAAAAAATGAAGGTTCAGCTGATCTTCTGTGGTAGTATTTTCTTCTTAACTAGGCAGGAAAGCTTAACAATTGGGGCTTTCCTTGATGGGGGGGGGAATGGTAAAGGCTGCAACACCAACTCCATGTGGGAATAACTCCTATTGAATTTAATAGGACATGCTTTTGAGTAGACATGGTTAGGATTACACCATAAAGCTGCAATCTTAATCCACCTGTGAGCAAACCCTATTGAAATCAATGGGTCTTACTTCTGAGAAGAAATGTATATGACTCCATAGTATGCTACAGTCTCCAAACCAGGCATCCCGAAACGCGGCCCTCCAGATGTTTTGGGACTACAACTCCGATCATCCCTAGCTAAAAGGACCAGTGTTCAGGGATGATGGGAACTGTAGACCCAAAACATCTGGAAGGCCGAGTTTGGGGGTGCCTGCTCCAAACAATGGATTCATACAATGTATAGATATATTGAAATTAATGGCCACTTCATTAATTTCAATGGGTCTGCTCTAATTATGACTTAGTTGGGAAGAACCATATGGAATCGGGTTTGAGGTAGTTTAGGAAAGAGCTTCCTGAAGTCAGAGTTCTTCTGAAATAGCCACATTTATTCTGAATGCAATGTAACTTCCATGACTATCTCTTCCACCTCTTCATCTCTGTCATGTTTTGTATGCTTTCAGAAATAGGATTATAACAGAACAGAATACAAGCTGTCCATGTTAGCACTGTACAATGACAATTATTTCATCAAATTATTGGCACATATCAAAACACACTCAGCTCGATGCATTGACAATTCAATAGAAGCTGCCCCTGGATTCGTAATAGAAATCACGTCTCCATAGCATTCCAAGTAGGCAGGACAATTATTTGGAAAACTCTGTGGCAATATTCCTAAAAGGAAGTCTATTGAATGGTGCCCCCTCACTAATTTTTTAGCACAACCTCTGACCCTACTGTTACATGAATAAAGCAGCACTGCAAATTCAATATGGGTATAGTGGACCCAATATATAATGGGTATATATTGCAGTCTTCCCCATCATCAGAGTTACTGGCAACCCAGCTGACCACTATGTCCATTAATTGAGCAGATCAAGTTGGTTATCAGTGATGCTGAGCAGGAATCTTTGGATTCCCCATTTCTAAATTAGCATCAGGGTGGGAACCTTTTCCATCTTTTCCATCTATTCTGTTCTGTGTACTTTTTGTACATTGTCCTTCCACCACCAAAAGAGAAGATCACTTTGCAAAATTTTCTTAATAATCAGCTTTGGGGTGTGTGTGTGTGACAGCCCTTTAGATATTTGCATAAGGCTATCATATCTCATATAGGGACGCAGGTGGTGCTGTGGGTTAAACCACAGAGCCTAGGGCTTGCCGATCAGAAGGTTGGCGGTTCGAATCCCCGCGACAGGGTGAGCTCCTGTTGCTCGGTCCCAGCTCCTGCCAACCTAGCAGTTCGAAAGCACCTCAAAGTGCAAATAGATACACTTACAGCGGGAAGATAAATGGCATTTCCGTGCGCTGCTCTGGTTCGCCAGAAGCAGCTTAGTCATGCTGACCACAAGACCCAGAAGCTGTACGCTGGCTCTCTCGGCCAATAAAGCTAGATGAGCGCTGCAACCCCAGAGTCGGTCATGACTGGACCTAATGGTCAGGGGTACCTTTACCTTTACCTTTTATCATATCTCCTCTCAGTCCAGTGCTGCATTAAACCCCACGGAGGCCTCTAGGCAGTCAAAATGGGTGGAGGGTTTGTGCACATACTCTAGTGGGATAACTTTGAACTAAGAAAGCTTGATTGTAATTTTCTTTCAAAATCAAATCAATATTATTTTGATCCGTTGCCACACGGTCTCTAAAATGTGTGGGGGCCATAAACTGGTATTTACTATTTGGTAATCCAGCACTGTCTCTATTCCAAGTTAAGCATACCCAACTTCCTCAAGTGTTCCTCATAAGGCATGGTCCTCAGACCCTTGATCATCTTGGTCTCCCTCCTCCGCACACGTTCCAGCTTTTCAATATCCTTCTTAAATTGTGGCACCTAGAACAGAACACAGTATTGCAGGTGTGGTGTCACCAAGGCAGAATAGACAGGGCTATTACTTCCCTTGACTGGGACACAATATGTCTGCTGATGGAGCCTAGAATAGCACTTGCTCCCGCTGAAGTCTCTCAGACTTACAGTGGTGCCTCGCTTAACAAATGCCCTGCTTAATGAAATTTCCGCTTAACGAAAGGATTTTTCGAGCGGAGGTTGCCTCGCTAGACATATTCGTTTTATGAAAAATTCGTCTAGCGAATCATGGTTTCCCATAGGAATGCATTGAAATTCAATTAATGCGTTCCTACGGGGGAAAAAAAAATCCAAAAAATTTCAATGCATTCCTATGGGATTTGCTAGACGAATTTTTCGTTATAAGAAAAGACCTGTGGAATGAATTAAATTTGTCTAGCGAGGCACCACTGTAAATTCAGCTCCTCTGACTCAAATCAGGTTGTTTTGATCAGGCTCTCTTGCGATCATCCTTAAAAGCAGATGTTTGTGTTAAGTCAGTTTAAATGTTCTGCAGGGCTAAGTAATTATACGAGACTTGTTTTCTCCTTTTGTTCTCCTGTAAACTGGAGTTCATGATGTGATTCACAATCATGGTCTAATAGGCAATGAACACAGCAATCAGTTCTAAATAAATTGTTTTTCTCCCCTCCTTCACACTTCATTCCTTCCCATACTCTCTCCATTTAATAATTCAGAGCCAAAACTTTACAGCGGAAGATTACATGCAACAACATGTTTTATAAGTTTTTCTTCTGTTGCATTTGGATGCTGGCTGATCCTTGTTCGTTTCCCAATAATTACGCCACTTAAATTAAAGTGATTGCTGGGCAATTAATTAGGGATCCGGGCAAATTAGGAGTTTTGAAAATCCCATAAAGTTGGAATTTGACCAAATATGTGGCAAGAATATTTAGCACACTCCTATGCATGCTTCCTTGGAGGTAAGTAACACTGTGTTAGTTTACTCCATAGTGTGCATGTCTAAGATAGCTGTTAAAATCACTTGTTAGGAATAGCAGCCAATGAAATGACAAACAAAAAAATTATATGGTAGAACTTTTAGTCAACTGAATCCAGTGCTTTTTTTCTGGGGGTAAGCAGGGGTATTCATACCCCTAAACATTTTGTGAATCTTCGTACTTTTGTCCATTTACTGTATTTATTTTTCCCAATTTGAACTATAAAATAGTAATTTTCTTGAGTCAAAATGAGAGTACCTCTAAACATTTTTTTAAAGAAAAAAAGCACTGGATTCAGTTGACTAAAAGTTCTACCATATCTCAGTCTGTATCTTGTCCAACATCTCCCCACCACTGTTATTTGATCAAGCAATTAAAATATCTATTCCATCCTTCTCCTGAGGAACCCAGGGTGACAGTGCAGTTGGGGGGCGGGGGACCTTATCAGCCTAAGGACCACAATTCTTTCTTGTAACCTTCCAGGCATCACATGTCAGTGGTGGGGAGGGCCAGAGGAAAAATGGGCAAAACAATGAATGGAAATTTTACCTTTGCATAGTAAACTAATTTCTACATACTCTTCACCCCTTTCTATCCTCGATTCAGACAAGCTTCTCAGAGTTCAAAGACACATTTCAGAAAAACAAGAGCAACCCAGGAGGGCTGATGAGGGGTGTGGTTAGAAAGGGTGGTCTGGGAAGAGTCCCAAGGGCCAGACACAGAGACCTGGAAAGTCACAGTCAAGCCACAGCCCTGAGGTTCCCCACCCCTCATTTAATAAATCCAAAAAAGGAGAGGTCCTGTACACTGGTCTCCTGCATCTTGATCTCGTTTCACCTCATGTAGTAATATTGTATTGGAAAACAAGTGAGAGAAAAGTTTGTCTGTGGAGGGTTTGAGCATTTTCTCTCTCATTTGATCACATTTTTCAATTTTTCATGCTCCCCTTTTCACTCGCAAACCCAAAATGAAACGGGGAACTGCAGAGCCTCGGAACAGGAAGAATGGTTCGGGGCACAGGTTTTCAAAGACACAGCCAACATAATGAGACCTCACATCAAACAAATGCAGCGTCATGGGCCAATGGCCATAATAAATATCAATACAATCAAACAAATGCAGAATATTTCATAAGGAGCACATGGGCCTTGGAGTACAATAAAGCAAACAAGAACCCCTTCTCCTCTGTGAATTAATATTGTGTTTCTATCAATAATGCATCAGGTTCTTGTGGCTACAGTGCAGTGTGAGCTCTCTATCATACATCTAAACACAGCAGACTTTATGCTGCACAGTACTACTGAGGATGTTGCCTATCCTTCCCACAGTCTCTAAGGGTTTTCAGATTCCTTTCTGCAGGGGCTTCTGATTTCACCTTTTCACAGGGGGGGGGGGGAGAAAGCTGTGTGAAGCCAGCATGGTTTATTTTCTGTAGGACTTGGCCTCCCATTGTTTGAAAATCCCTTGACCCCTGGCACTTTCCACTGATGAAAAATGTAAGGGAAGGAGTGATATGGTTTCCCCTTTTATAGAAAGACACTTTCCTCAAATAAGTCATATCAAATATGCCATTATTTCTGATGACTGTGGCTGTGATTGCAATCATTGCATTCCGTAGCGGCTTGGGATTGGATGGCTATGAGAAGAGGCTTCCCAGACCCCCCGAGGGAAGCTGCCGCGCTGCCACAACTGCTGCAAGTCAAACACTTCAAGACATCTGTAAATCACAGTAATGTAGGAGAACAAAACTGCACTCTGTATACCTTCAATACCACTTAAGTCTGCATGTAGTATTCCATGCTACTGGGTGAAGGGAAGACAAACCTCAAGCAGTCACACAACCTCTGGCAGTGGGAGTTGTTTCCTTTCACTGTACACTTTTCCTGTCTCCTATCATAAAAATGAGTGGGGTGAGGAGATGAGTTCGACAAAGTCATCTAGCCAGATGGTTTGGAAATCCTCTAGAATATTCAGATAATTAGTGATGTACAAAGTTGTGTGTGATGCAATGAATGACTTGCACTAAAGTTCCAGTGGTGGCCTCTTTGTGAGGGAAATTCTACTTAAAATGCAGTCAGTTTTACTTTGGTAAATCTTCTTCTTTGGTGATTACTCGTAGCCGAGTAAGATTGTATTCCGTAAACAGGGTTTTAAAAGTGAGTCTGCAAGGGACTGTGGAGGCCAATTCTGGATCCACACGTCCTTCCACAGTGGGGGCATAGCTTCCTGGGTGTGGAAGTTGATCTCCTCCTCCTCCTCCTCCTCCTCCTCCTCCTCCTCCTCCTCCTCCTCCTCCTCCTCTCTTCTTCTTCTTCTTCTTCTTCTTCTTCTTCTTCTTCTTCTTCTTCTTCTTCTTCTTCTATTGAATAGGGCACCCCTATTTTCATCAGAGAAATGTTGGAGAGTATGCCATATTCTCCATGTTGCTGTCACGACCCTGTTCAACAGGGCGAGCGAAACCTGGGGTCCAAATGTGCTGGTGTCCTGGCTGAGTGATTAGTCAGGTGGAGAGAGAGAGAGAGCAGGCAGCTGGGTTTTGCTGAGGGATGTGAAAAAATGGAGAGCTGAATATAAGATTAGAAAAAACGAGAAACTGAAATGGACAGATTCACCTAGCTACACCTCTGAGTAGCTGTGGTTAAGACTGTGCTACAGCAGTACAATCCTAATCCTGGCTACTCAGAAATAAGTCCCACTGTGTTCAGCATGTTTTACACTTGTGTAAGCGAACACAGGGCCACAATCTCTTTTGTCGGAGATTCATTTTCTGAGATGAAGCTGGAAGGAAACTAAGAACTCATGGAGTCAGCACAAAGAACAACGGGCCCTGAAAGTGTTACAGATATACAGCTATTGTCCAACTGCTGTAAAAGCCTGGAAAGCTAAACAAGGATGTATTGCAGCCCCTAACCAGCCCTCAAGACCAAGAGAACTGGAAAATATGCTGGTTTGAAATGTATCTAACATCAGCAGGGGCTGAGGAGAAAAGTGACAAAATGAAGCCATCAATTTTCTTGCCTGTTGTGGGGGAAGAGGTCTCAGGTGTTTATAACAACTGTGAGTTTGCTGAAGGTGAAAATGCAGAGCTGAGTGCAGTGTTTACTGATTCTGAGGTCCACAGTAAGCCAAATATGTGTAAGACCTTTGCAAGGTATGGATATTTCCATATGCATGCCAAAAAGCTGCTGAAACTTGAACAGCATGCCACACAGCTGAAGAAACCCTGCAAGACCTGCTACTTTGGAGAACTTGCAGAGACCCTGATTAGATTCAGAATTATTTGTGGGATTACAGCCAATGCATTACAAGGAAAGCTGCTTCCTAAACAAGACAACTGTAGATAACACACTATATTTGCAAGAGAGTGCAGGAAGTGTGAAGGTGTATGCCAATCAACTGGGAGTAAGATCCATGCACTAAACAGGAGGGAAAAGAGCCAGCAGACAGTTTTAAAGTTTTATACTTCAGGTAAGCCCATCAACATTGCAGCTGATGCATCACAGTCTGGGCTAGGTGCAGTAATTCTTCAGAAAGATGATGACTGCTGGCAACCAGTGGCACATGTCTTAAATCAATGGCTGATGCAGAAACAAGATATGCGCAAGTTGAGGAAGAGTTGTGGAAAATCTTGTCCGCTTTTGAACACTTCCAACAATATATATATACAGCCGGCCAGTTCAAGTGGAAGCTGTCCGCCAGCCCCTCACACTATTGTTTAGCAAACCGATGAATCACTGTACCTTGAGGGTTTGAAGAATGATGATCCAACGGCAGACTATGATTTGATTGTCACCTACATGCTAGGTCAATTTATGTTTACTGCGGATGCCCTTTCCAGAGCTATAAGCCCAACTTTGAAAGCAGAAAAGACCTCTGAGCTTGAGGTGAAGGCCTATGTCAATCCCCAAGGAGGACAAAAGAATGGGACAAATCAAAGTGGCAGCACAGATGCCATATTGCGTTTTCTAAAAGAGGGGGTCATTCAAGGGGAGCTGGAAACAAAAGCACCTGCGATTTCTGGATGCGCTCTTGTTGAACCATATGACCATGACAAGAAGGGAGGAAATGGGAAGCATCTTCCCCCACACTCTACTGCTATATATTCTGGCATAGGGGACGGAATCCATAACTTAAACTTCTTGTGTACAGCAAATCACCTGGTTGGTGCAACCAAAAGCATGTTCCTACTCCAGTTCTTGCTAGACACACTAGAACTGTGACTGTGGTTACTGCTCAGATTTAAGGCTGCACTGAGCAAACCCAAATTCCTATATATTTGCATACAGAAGTGAAAGGGGACTTGTGCATCTCGATTTTGTACTTGCATGACTGTACAGGAAGCAAAGCAGAAACCCACCCTTGAAGCTGGCCCACCTCATCCTCTACCACGTCAGTATCACATACAGTGTGATGAGCACACACTGTGCATCAACAGGGAGGGCCAACGCAAGAGAGGTGGGGAACCTATGGCCCTCTATATGTTGTTGGGCTCCAACTCCCATCCAGCATGGTCAGGGATGATGGGAGTTGTAGTCCAGCAAAATAGCCAAAGATTGCTATTTTAATCTGAAGATCAAACAATGCTTGAAGGAGTTGCAATCTACTGTCTCTCTATACTTGTAGAAGACTTCAAGTAGCTGAAAGCCACATTGATGAAGACCACCATGCCAGAGTATGGCACACAACAATATTTTTTTTAAAAATGTAACTGAATTCTTCCTCTGTTTTTGTGTTCAAATGATTGTCAGGAATATTTTCTAAGTGTTACCCACCTTGCAGAATAAGGACAATGACTGGGGAACAATTACATTGCCTGCTTATTTTATTTCTCATCTTGCTTTATCCTATGATGTACTGTATTAAAGAAAGCAAATCACATGCAAAACCTGAATATTAGTAGAAGAAAAATGAACACTTTATTACCCACACAGACCTTGTACAAAAACTCCTGATGTGTTCCTATGTTGTGTGAACAGCAGTAGCTTATGTTAGGCTGCTAAAAATAAAGGGCTGTGGTTTCTCCCCTGTTTAGTAGGCAAGCCGAAACGGAATTTTTCTTTACTGCATCATTTATACAACTTTATTAAACTTCTGAGATTATCTGTTTCCATCTTCAAATACTTGTGTGAAGAAAAAGAGAAAAAAAATTCACTCCTCTGTAGCATATCAAGATAAACATACCAGTGGAATACTGGAAAGAATTACCCATCCTTTTCTGTATTTGGCATTCATTGGATTTTCTTCCCCTTTCCAAACTTTACTGAATACACAGATAAACCCCAAAATAATGTTTAAATTGAAACAATTATATTGAAACGAAAGGCTCTCAGAAACACCTTCAGGCAGGTTTCTGATAGAACAGTTGGGCTCTAAACTATAATGATGGTTTTATTTCAGAATATGAATTTAAGATCCTTAAAAAAAAAAGATTGCTCCCACCAGAATGCCAATTTTCTCAAGGATATACTGGAAATCACTTCTTACAAAATGTGACAGTTCCATAGAGCTCCGTAGAATTAACATGGCTACAATACAATTTTCAGTAATTTTTGTAAACTAAATGTTGACATATTAAGTGAAAAAAAAGTTCCTATTGATGTGGGGGAGGGATCAATTACACAGTTCTTATAGACACAAGTCTCCCTTTCTCTTTTCAGTATTCAGAACACTGCGTGGAAATTATACTGTCCTTAATAGTCACATGGAAGCATGCTAAAACGCAGCCTCTCATTGTTTAGTATGCATTGTAGGAAGAAACCTTTTCCTGCAATATCAAATGATGGCTGAGAGCCATTTCATTACCATTTTAAAGCAGGAACAGGGAACATGGACATAGGGGAAATGACTATCCCTTTGGGTTCATTGGGGCAGCCAATTCTTTTTCCAAGTAATACCTGGGGGACAGAAACAATGTTGCATCATAGTGGATCATCATATCTGAGGAGCTTCTGAGGCTCCATTTTGTGGCACATAAAAAGGTAAAGGGACCCCTGACCATTAGGTCCAGTTGTGACTGACTCTAGGGTTGTGGCGCTCATCTCGCGTTATTGCCCGAGGGAGCCGGTGTACAGCTTCCAGGTCATGTGGCCAGCATGACAAAGCTGCTTCTAGCGAACCAGAGCAGCACATGGAAACACTGTTATCTACTTGCACTTTGAGGTGCTTTCAAACTGCTAGGTTGGCAGGAGCTGGGACTGAGCAATGGGAGCTCACCCCGTTGCAGGGATTCGAACTGCCGACCTTCTGATTGGCAAGCCCTAGGCTCTGTGGTTTAACCCACAGCACCACCCGCGTCTTGTGGCACATAGGACCAAGCAAATAACAACAGGCAGGCAGGGGGTGGAAAAATATTATTATTATTATTATTATTATTATTATTATTATTATTATTATTATTATTTCTCCCAGGACAGTATAACAAGACTTGGCTTCAATTCAGTTCCTCAACAACTACAGAAATAAATAGAGAAAGAAATTGCTTTGGAATTATTTGTCAGCATAGTTGGGAGGCTTGTTTCCTGACTTACGTGCTTCTCCTGACTGTCTATAAATAGCATTGCCAGTTCTTTAATCAGGTTGTTATAATTTTCTGCGCCTGATACTAAAAGGTGTTGCATATTGGTAATTATGAAGCTTATCAGCAAAATCAATATTGGCAGGCGATATGAAGAAGATCTGCAGAAGGTTTCATCCGGCTTCTAAGCAGGCTTTCATCTCCTATTTTTAACCTCACTGTTTGTATGCTGAAACATAATTATGAGACAAACAGTTTTACAGAGATGCCACAAGGAAGAAAAAAAAAAACACCCCAAGGGATACTATGAAAACTGTAGAGAGTCGTACATCAGAGAGACAGGCTTAATAAGCTGCTGGTCTCATGGGGCCATCAGCTATCAACTGCAACCATCCCAGTGGTCTCAGTGGAGCTATGCCAATTTACCAGAGGCAGGAATCCGGCCCGTAATTAGGTATCAGATCTGGGATGCAAAAGTCAGAAGGATAAAGGTGTTCTCTGCGCCTGAGCTCATTTATGATACAGTGAGTGGAAGCGGCAAAGAGGTAGAAGATAAGGGCTGCATACAACTAAGCATGAAGGTTGTGGGAAAGGGCAGCGGCTAAGAGCAAAAGAGTCATTGCTTCAGGAAGCAAATTCTTTAATGCTCTGATAAGGTAGAAAATCAGTTAGGGAAGCTGCAATTTGCATCGCTCGGAGGAAATAAAGCAAATTAGACCTAGAATGTGAATCTTCCAAAGCTTCTCAGAGACCAGAAACAAGGCAGAGGGCATGTGTGTGCCTTTAGCTCAAGGGGAAAAATATTTTCACCCAAACATTCATTGGCATGATGTCACAACTGAACAGAAGACCTATCGTTTGAGGAGAATCATTTTGAAAGGCGGAAATGGCCCTAAATACACATTCAGCTCTTTTCCAAAAGGGCAACAAAAAAAAGCTGAACTGCCTCTGATCATGGGTGAAGACAAGGTTAGCCACTGTCTCTTAAATCAAATTTGACTATAGAGAAGGGTTACAATTTTTTGTGATCTGAAGCACTTTAAATATGAGTTGTACTACCCACAAAAAAGAAGAACATTTGAAGGAAAATATCAGGAAAGCAATTTTTTGCAGATTCCAGGAGCAGAGTGCATCCTGATCATTTAATTTCATTGCAAAATCCACCACATCTAAGTTATTTTATATAGTTTGTGACATTTCTTACAGTGCAATATGATGCATGTTTACTCACAGCCTCTGAAGTGGGGTTTACTTCGAGGTAAGTGTGCAAAGGATAGAATCCATTTTATACAAATGATAAGTGTTTCTGTAGGACTCCATTTCTGAAAGTGTAGCATGGGTCTTAAGTACTGAAAATAGTAAGTGTTTGACTTGAAGCAGATAAACCATGGCAAAAAAACCTGTAGTTAGCCATGAACCACGAGTGAGTGGGCCAGGTACAATCTCCTAGTCTGACCTACCTCACATGGTTCTTGTGAGGATTAAATGGGATAATCCCATTTGAGCTACTTGGAAGAAGAGTAAAGAGTAATAGAGGATTCATGAGTACCTATCCAACATTCTTCTTAAAAATGTACCCATTTCAATGTGTCTTGTTGACAGCCAAAAATTTAGACCCCAAAATGAAGTTTCCACATTTGAAAACAATAACCCCATTTTGTTTCCCCATGAATGAGGAACCATTAACATGTGGGTTGTTATTGTTTAAAAAGTGTGTTTGTGTGTGTGTGTGTGTGTGTGTGTGTGAATGTATAAATTTACTGCAATGTATTGACCTTCCTGGCTTAATATACCAGGAACTGCCAAAGTCAGCTCTCCAACATCATGATAGAATTAAAACTGAAAGTGCAGTCCCTAAGAGTTGATGCGGTTACTGGTATGGCAAACCAGATGCACTACATTTAATATTGTCATGTTTATCTTCAATGGTTTTAAATTTACCGCAGTGGACAAGAGGGTAGTGAGCAAACAGGAGTCAAGGGCCAAAAAGATTTAGTTTAAAGGCACCATTAGTTTATGAAAGAAAAATGCAGAGTAATATCAAAGAGAAATCACATACCCCCCAACATTTCTCCAGTTCGTCCCATTCCATAATGATAATTTTACTATTTATATTTATTGGGTTGCCCCGGTTACTCTGGGCAGCTTTCAACATATAGAAAACATAATGAAACATTAAACATTAAAAAAAAAATCCCTATACAGGATTGCCTTCAGACAGCTTTGGGGTTGGATAACTCCATACCAATCGACATTTCTCCAGTGTAGGGATATCCTAAGGAAAAGCAGGACATTCCGGGATCAAATCAGAAATTGGGATGGCTTCTCTAAATCAGGGACATCACTGGAAAATAGGGACACTTGGAGGGTCTGAAATCAACATTATACATGGCTGAATTTTGGGGATAGAGGAAAGAAGAAATAATACATACAGAAAATGATTACAATAGAAACAAAATAGAATACAAATGTGCAGCTAAAGTTTTACAAACAATAATTATGTCATGCAAAATTAATACTATCTTTTTTAACTATTATGAAACTCTACTTGTATTTGCTCCCCAACTTCCAGTAGTCCAAATTAGTTGGAAGCTTTGTTACATTCCACCTGTATAATAGCAGATGCAAAAGATTAAGAGAAACAAAATACCGGTATATGATTGCTACCTTTGCAAGTCAAGGTTCAAAGGAACCAACTACTGTGAGTTCAGGGTGGAGGTGAGAGATGAATGCAGGATCCTATAGGTAGGATCCAGATGAAGGAAACAAGATTTGGAAAGAATAAAATGGTGAAGCATAAACCTCAGCTGGAAACAAACAAAAATCAGAAGAAAAATGTGATCAAAGCAGTTTATGGGCCAAAGCCTCAGCCCCAGAGGACTGGTTCAAAGAAGAATAACCACAAAGAACTAGAAACAATGGAGAAGGAACAGGTTCAAAGCAAGCAATTCCTTCTTTTCTCAAAGACAAGGCCTCTAAAGGCCTCAGAGGTAGCAAAGACCTACTGGAAAAGTTTGAGCTAAGTGAAAATGTAATTAAACAAACAAGAATTGAGCTCTAATGCTGGTACATCTCTTCTTGATCCCTTTCCACCTGCAAACCCTCCTGTCCTCTCAATCAATTTTATCTCATCCTAACTTTCATCTCTAAAATTCAGTTATGTATTAGTAAATGATGTCAGGGACAAAGTCCTGTTTGAAAGAAGAAAAATGTGCTTTTTAAAATTACTTTTTTGGGGGGAGTTGACATATTCTTGAGTCTTATTGGGGTACAAGGAGCCTCACAGAGATCACTCAAAGCTGCTAAAGAGTCGTCTTTATCCTGGTGCATGTTCTCAGCTTGGCCAATGCCTTATCAACCTTTCTCACCTCATGCTCCAGCACTGGGTCACCCAGCTCTTCTGGCAGTATTGAGTAACACACCTTGTATCTTCTTTGCACAGGGATGTGATCTTACCTTGAATAAAGCATTTCCAAGCCTTCTGTTTCTCATAATCTAGCAGAGTCCTGGCAGACAGAATTATTTCTGCCCTTAAAGCAGACATTGAACCTTACTTAAACTATGAACCAGAGCTCTCTTGACTAAAGGTTGCTTCTATGCCACTCTACATCTTCTGGGGCGATCGCATTATGCATGCGGATTTTCCTCCAACATTGAGCTGAACAATTCCCTGCCCTCACAAGGATAGGCTGTTCTTCCCCCAGGTGCAATGGAGGATGCTGACATGTTGCCAATGTTAAAGTAAGATTTAAAAGGCACCTTTTGTACATGGAATTAGGGGGAGACTCCCACTTGTTCCTTGCCTCAATCAAAATGTCTTGAGCCAACCCTGAGTGCAAGTAACTACCCTTTTTTTCTTCTCTCTCTGTCACCCAAAACAGGAACTGATGCATCTTTCCAGCAGAGATGGTGCTTCTAGACTATTGCTCTTTTCAGGTGAGATTCACGTACCAACAAATTCAGGTTGCACTATTGAAGTTGACTTGGTATTCTTGCACAACAAACCTGCTCCCCCAATCAGACTTCCCATGATAAAGAAAGTGACTGGGAAATGCGCTGGAAAGTGCGGAATAACAATCGCTTGAAACAACAATAACATCCCTGCAAACAAAATCAGAATGAATGAATGACAAATAGCCAACAGTGTCTAATGTCTCCACAAACTTTCTGCAAACAAATCAGACTATTCAATAAACAGGTTGTGTGGAAGTGACATTAATCTCAGGGTATGTACAGTTCACACATGCCATTGTTGACAAGTTTTATCTGTCCTTCGTCCCCTCCCCTTTACAAACAAACTTAGGTGCGACATCAAAAGCTGTCCCAAGAAGCATAGTTTTTTTTACCTAGGAGTGGGGGCGCTGAAGTGCTAGGATGAGATATACCTGCTGCCAACCCCTCTTCTTGACCGTTGCAAAGTGAGATGTAGGAAAACAAAAAGAATTTGGGATCAAGCAAGCCCCCCCCCCTTCCTTCTTTGCAGTATATTTGCTGGGTGATGCTGGGAGGCAAAAGCTATTAGCTTAGGCTTGCCGGCAGTGGAGACCAAGATAGATTTTACTTTGTCTGTATTTTTATTTTACTTGGCAGACAGAGAGGCTGTTCGCCTTGTTACCAGGCACAGCTGCTCCCTGCCATTTCTCTGTCAAGCAACACTGGGCACTTCATCCCTTGTCTCTCTCTGACACAGATAGCTTTTTCGCTTAATGCTATGATTATCTGGGCTGGGGGGTTGGGAGGGAGGGGATTCCTTCTGCTCACGCCACACTTGTTCAGGCAGTTGCACTCTGTTGTATTCTAATTACTTTGTATCACAAATTGTAGATGTCTTCCTTTTTCATTTTTGAAAGACCACAATACTGGCAACACTACACAGTGCTCCAATTATAGGGGGTGGAGTGCGTGAGAGCTTAAAACCTCTAACATGAGTGAGGAGGGAGCAGTATCCAAAGGGGCAGACTTCAAATGATGGCACTTCTATAGTGATGGAGAACACATACATTTTTAACTGACCAATCCACTTGCATATTTGTTCGTATAGTAATATTATAACAGAGGCGTACCCTTTTTTTGAGGATGGAGCAGAAAAGAGGTTCAGTTTCCAGTTTATTGTGAAACTGCCTAATGCACATTTCCCCAAGCAACATATGGACGGAGGGGGGGGGATTCTTCAGAAATTCATGTTTCCCAAAAAAATTCCTAACCAAACAATATGTACAAAAATGTGCATATTAAGGGTAAAATATGAATTACGTTCCCTCTAATAACCAGGCCTTTGGCTTTTCACGACCTGTGACCTTTTGAAGTGGGATGAATGTTTCAACGTATTTCTCTTTCCTCTTGGTTTTAAGAGGCAAGTTTATTGTATGTTTGTTTGTAAGTTGCTTTGGGTTGCCCTAGGCAAGATAAAGCAACTGACAAATTTAATATATATATAATCTTTATTGCGGTCCAACGACCCATAACATAGATACAGAATAAAATACAGACTCATACAGACAACCCCCCAGGGGAGACTGAAGCGTTATTTGCAGGGCCATCTCAAGCAGGTTGGGCGCCCTGGCGCTGAGGCACGGAGATCGCTCTGGCGCCCCCGCCGCGAGCGGCCCCTCGCCGGCCCAGCACCCTGACGCCCCGCGCCACCAGGACCTTACCTAGAGCCGGGCCTGGTTATTTGTTTAGTCATGGGTATGTTGATCTTTGATTCGTATGACTACTTATAGAAACTTTGCCACAGCCACTGTGATATTGCTGGACTTGTTGTACAGAAGATATTTGATATAGTAGGTTTCAGATTGACCTGGCCAATTTGCCAATAGTGGTTTAATCAATAGTTCCCTAGCCTGATCATATTGTCCGCAATGCAATAAAAGACAAATTAAATAAAGTAAAATAAATTCAAATGCATATTGTTGTGAGTTGGGGGTGGTGGTAGCTAGGTTGTAGGATGCCTGAATCCCATCTAATTCCTGAATTCCAGCAAGAATTGACATCTAATGGAGGATCCCATTGTTGAATTATCCAGGCAAGAGTCAGAAAGCACCCTAAGTATGGGGCAGAAAGGAAGCTGCTCTGTGCCAGAGGGCAAATGGGTGGCCCCCTTCACCTGGCTAGTAGTAAGAAGGTCAATAGCTAGAGTGGAATATGTCAGCTAGGCTAGAAGCAAGCAGAAGCCAGAGAGAGAAAGCGCCACACTACGTTCCTGCTTGAATCCAAGGCTGTGACTATGAGAGCAGCAAAACCTTTTGGGTTGTTAATGCTGTGAACCCCTCCATCGTATGCTCAGGTTGTACATATGTGTAAATAAACCATCTATCCTAAAGATACCACAATCTCTGCTGTCCCTCATTCCAGGGAAACCGAGCTCTGTGTAAACTCTTGGAACCCCTGGAATTTTGTACCACTCAGTGATTGGGGTGACGTGCAACAATATATTTCTGAAAATAATGTATAACGCTGCATTATAAAAAGGGGAAATGTCTGCAAAAAATACATTTTTAAAATGTATATATTAGGAGGAATTTGCACTAAAAGTCTGATAAATTTTTCATGAGGGCTTTTAAAAACAAATGTTGCAGACAGATGCAGAACTGTTGGAGAATGGAAAGTTAAGAAAACAAGAAGCTGAGAGAAACTGAAACCGTTCCTCCATCCCTAGCTAGGAGTTTCTCGAAACATTTGGGGAGTCTTGTTGAAGACTTCATTTGTGTTTCCTTGAAACGATGCGGGAGGGGAACACCCCCTCCCAATTTTGTGTCATATTTCATGAGTGTCTGTGGATTGTATTCAACTAAGTCCTATAAAGAGCAGACCCACTGAAATTAATGAACTTAAGTTAATTATGTTGGGTGTACTCTTAGTAAGATCAGCATTGACTACTACTCTGTGTCTTTTATAGTTCCCTCTCTACATACTTATGCTGTCACCCATGCAGCATGCTGTATTTGTAAGTTTGCCAAGCACTGATCAATGTGTGTGTTAGTAATGCAAATCAGGTATCTCACCTGTTTCTAGGACTGTTCAAAACCTAAATGTCAGCTGGCAACTCTCCAGGAAGTGAGAACTCAGCAATCAATTGTGGGGACAAATGGACATCAGGAAAGAAAGAAAAAGGAAGCCGAAGGTCACATAAACAGATGGTCAGAACTCCCTAATGATGTCCATAATGTAAATGTCTACTGCCCTTTTGGCTTTGAAATGATAATAATCTATGACAAATGGGTTTCCTCTCTTTTTTATTAATTGGACTGGAAGTGGAATTTTAAAAATAAGTCTCATATTTGTATTAGCTGTGCTTACTAGAAGTGGAGACATTTGATTAAAATGTGCTCTGTCCCCAACCGAAGGGGAAAAAAAAGGCTTTCTGGATGCTCTTCACTTCTCTCCAAAAAAGCAATAATATAAAATCAGTTGTGATACTGATAATTCAGGCCATAATATTTAGTGATTTGCTTGGCCACTGGTTCTGAAGTTCAACCATCAATAGAATCTGCTCTTCTGACCATCTCTCTATTCTTATCTTGTGAGCACAACTGAACACGTTTCAGACTTCTGAATGCTGTACATCTTCAATGGTAGCCCTGTTTGGGCATCCATTTTACTCATGTGTAAGGAAAGATGCAAAGGGGAGCAGCAGGGGTGCCATGCCCTGTCCCCTGCAGATATCACTTCCACTCAGCTTTATAGACTTCATTCTGTTGAGGTTGAAGGCTCCCTGTGTGCTTTAGAACCCTGCACGATCAGGATTCTAAAACTCATCAGCAACCTCCACAGCTAGAGGAGGCTCCCTGCTTCAGACCTTTGCCCAGAACCCATGGAGTGATAGCTCAATGACAGAACATGTGTGCTGCACACAGAATGCCCCTGATTCAATTTTGAGCATCTTCAGGTATCACTTCCCTCTCTACAATTTGTAAGTTTAGGAAACTGAAGGGAAAATAGTGTGGAAGAAAGGAAGCAAACTGGCCAATAAGATAGGAAAGAAGCTGGCCCAACTGGATTTTTTTAAATAAATAAAATAAAATTGGAGTACACTCTTTTTTAAAAAAAAATCCAACCCCCCCCCCAGGCTTGGCAGGACCAACCACATTCCAAATTGATATGCAATTGTTTCCCAGCTTGTCCAGAAACAAAGAGCTGAAGATATAAATAAAGAAATGTCTCTTCAAATCTCAGCACAAAGGAACCTGGGCCCTCACCTAATGCAGAAGCCTTGCACAGACACCACATTCAGTTTTACAGCATGAGACTCTTGATTTCTTTTATTGTCACCGTAGAACTGGAAACTAGTAGAGGTGAGGCATCTGATCTAACCAAGTGAGATGCTTCACTGGTATGTCTTGAGTGTGTCATACTGTAGGATTTACGCAGAATTTTGTTAGTGATATACTGGAATAACCTTGAATCTTCCACTGCTGTTATTCATAACCATGCAGTCTATTTTTAAATGATTGCTCCATCCCACGTAAATGAATTAGCATAAATGCTGTCTTATGGTGTTGTGTGTGTTGTACTTAAATGCATAAAGGGATGTAATTACACCATTCATATAATTGCATCAATTTTTATTTTTATTTCTGCAAAAAAAGCATGCATAAAAGCATTTGAAGGACAGAAAATCAAACTGGGAAATCAAGAGTTAAGCTCCAACTTTATTACATAACTATGATATATCCATTACTGTTGACTGAATTCAAATTGCTCAGCACTTGTATCTCATTATATTTGCCTATTTTTAGTGAAGTAGAAACTGCCGTTTCAATTAACTGGACCCACTGCCAACAGAGCAATTTGACTTGAAAGCTAATAGTTTATGTGACTTTGCACTCAGGTAACTACAGAAGATCATGACACGTCTGACAGTCTGAAGAGGGTGGCATGAACAGATTAAGGGGAAAAAAAAACTTGTACCGTTTCCCATTTACGTTACAGGCTTTGACACAGAAATGGATTAATGTTGTGCTATTTTCTGTCCTCATTAAGTTCTTTGTCAAAAAATGAGGCATTGGAATGTTAATGTCTTGCCAGTTTTAATGCTTAACGTGCTATGTAGTCTCTAGTGAAACATCGCTCCACTTTCCCAGGATTCTGCAATCTGATACTGGACTCTTTGTGGACAACTTAGCAAAACTATAGGAATATAGGAAAGTGATTTATTCCAGGTCCAACTGTTTGCCCACCTCGCCTAGCATTGTCTAATCTGACCAGTGACAGCTTTTTTGGTTCTCAGGCAGAGGAAGGAATTTTCTATCACCTGCTATGCTTTTAATAAGAAATGCCAGAGGTGAAACCCCAGACTTTTAGGCCCAGATTTTTTGAGATGTTATGGGCAAGTGAAAAGAGGTTGTTCACAAATACTGACTTGCCAAAATTGACTTGCCTTAGTTAACTTCATTCAATCAAGGTGTCATACTTAAAAAAAGGAAGAAGAAGCCTTGTGACCACAGAAATACTCTCCACAGACAACAACAACAACAACAACAACAACAACAACAACAACAACAACAACAACAATAATGTGGAAATTCACCAGCATTTTTCTGTGTTTGTATGCTGTTTTTGTCTATTATACACAATTTTGCAAAGCAAATTCCTCTAATTTAAAATGCCACTGTATGTTATGTTCACCAGTATATGGATTTTTGTGCACAATTTAGAATATGACTTTTTGTACACATCACTTGGCCGGAGAACTGGGCTGCCAAATTAGAAGAACTTCAAAGATTGGCTGTATTTCAATTCGGATATTATTTTGGACACTTCAGATGCTGTTGGACTACAACTCCCATCAGCCTAACACATTGACTAGCCCAACAAGAAGTAGAGGTCCACAGGTGTTCTACCCCTGCTCTGGACTGAGACTTAATCAGTTCATCTGGAACCCATCCTCCAACAAAGGCCAAAAACTCAAGAAAAAAAATCCAATGCAAAGATGTATTTGTCTGCCAAAAACTAACTAACTAACTAACTAAATAAATAAATAATTAATTATTATTTATACCCCGCCCATCTGGCCGGGTTCCCCCAGCCACTCTGGGTGGCTTCCAACAAAACACTAAAATACAGAAATCCATCAAACATTAAAAGCTTCCCTAAACAGGGCTGCCTTGAGATGCCTTCTAAAGGTCTGGTAATTGTTGTTCTCTTTGACCTCTAGTGGGAGGGCATTCCACAGGGTCTGTGCCAGGACCGAGAAGACTACCATATTTCTTGTAAGGAATGGGCAACAGGAAGTGTAGCTTATTTACAATACCCATTGTTGACACTTAGGGGTGAGCTTCTGCAGCTAACCCCCATGATGGGATTTGCAAATTTGTTCTCTGAACCTGGATAAGTCAAAGTGGGTGTACTCCACTCGGACACTTGTTGGAAAAAGAAGACTAGGAGTGACAACTTGAATAAAATATTGAGGGGAGGGGGTAAACCCTGCCTGCATAATCAATCACAAGACACAGCTCTCACACACCATTTGAATGGCAATGTCCAACATTGCCTAGTCCACTCAAATATTTCACCTTGGCCCCTAGGAGTTGACTCCTATGAGCAAGACTGCATTCAGCAGTGTGGCATGAAGAACCACGTGCATTGATCCAATGGGATCCCTGTTCTGAAGAGCATTGTATGCTGCTTCTGTATAGCACTCAATAGTTTCCTGGATCCATGCATGTGTGTCTATACAGTGATACCTGGGTTTATGAACACAATTGGTTCCAGAAGTCTGTTCATACACTGAAGCGTTCATAAACTGAAGCGAACTTTCCCATTGAAAGTAATGAAAAGTGGATTAATCTGTTCCAGACGGTCCACGGAGTACTTAAACTGAAGCGTTCATAAACTGAAGCGAACTTTCCCATTGAAAGTAATGGAAAGTGGATTAATCCGTTCCAGATGGGTCCGCGGAGTACTCAACCTGAAGCGTACTTAACCCAAAGCATGGGTGTAATTGGTTCCGGAAGTCTGTTCATAAACTGAAGCGTTCCTAAACTGAAGCAAACTTTCCCATTGAAAGTAATGGAAAGCGAATTAATCCGTTCCAGATGGGTCTGTGGCGTTCGTAAACCGAAAATTCATAAACCAAGGTATTCATAAACTGAGGTTCCACTGTATATGAAAGCATGTATGCATGTTCACAACAGGAAACTGTGTGCTTGTTCTTGCAGCGAGAACTCCATCCATCACAGGCTGTGCTGCCAAACTCTCAGGTCAGTGACGGGTAGGGTTGCCATATTTCAAAAAGTGAAAATCTGGACACAAAAATTGTTGAGCCCCCCCCCCCCTGCATTGCAGTATTCCGTCTGTGTCTGGGAAATTCCGGGTGTATGGTAACCTCCAGTGAACAGCCCAATCACAGCATCTCTGCCTTATTTGAATTGAGCTTATTTTTACCTCCCATTATCATCAATAGGAGGGAAACATTTTGAAATGGTCCAGTGGGGGTAGGTGAAGGGAAAAACCCATCCCACTACCTGCTGCCCTTATCAGCACAAGCCAGCAGACTTTAGGAAATGGTGTTTTTTTCTAGCATTGAATCTCCCGCGACTGTGGTTCCTAGGTCCATTTAGAGTAGGAGAAGAAGAAAATTGTATCCAGCCCTCATTTATTTTTATTCTGTTTTGTTAGTTTTCCTTCTTCAGAAAATCTTACATACAAGTGTATTCATGTGCAGAAAAACATCTGCCAATAAAGAACCATTGGTGGATGTTGCTTAATTTGAATTATGTCGTCCAGTCCAAATGTACTCCTTTAACATAGAAATGCCTCTGTGTGGCTTGTCACAAAATATAATCCTAACATAAAACCACATTCTCTTTGCCCTTTTATTGGTAGATGTCAAGTTCCAAACTGGAGAAGATTTGAGATTTTATAACGGGAGGTAAAAAGCAAATGTTGCAAAGGCAATAAAAATAAAATAAATCTTAATAAGTATTTGCCATGTGTTGTGTAATGGATCATTTTTTTCCATACAAGAAAAGAACAGGGGAGCTGTTAGACCCAAGAATGACAAATAAAATTCACCTTAACAGATGCAGATTTGCTTTGATATTGTGTGTGAGGATAATAAAGATGGCTTGTAAAATATTAAAGAGGCACAGTGTACCTTGGGTGGATGATAATATTCCAAAACTTATATTTCATTAGATCAGCTGAGTCTCTTAATTTGGCCATAGTTCCTTTTTATTCAAAATGATAAAATCTGGAGCTAAAATGAAAATAGTTATTATTTTATTAGTTACTCATTAATGGAGACCACTGAATAACAATGTCATTACAGTAGTAGTATTGTTTTTAAAGTTATAGGGAGTCTTTGAGGGGAAATCATAGGATTATATGATAGCTATCAAGGGAGGAAAAATGTGCCATTTTATAATCTTTATAATCTTAGAATATTCTTGATGGTTTTTATGTCACAGACACTTCTGGTCATATGTAATTTGTTCATATAAGGAATTATTGACAGAAAAATGCCACTGGTGATTTGAATTGGCTTCAAATTCAGAAGTGTATGCCGAAATTTGCCAACAATTAGTGTTTAGTTTTTTTAAAAAATTCTCTCTTATAGGATTAGCTGGAATTCTTGTGAGCTTTTTGAAAAAATACAAATATAGGAATGCAACTATGATGCGGATCCAGATATCCCACTAAACTGAATAGTTTAAGCTTGTCTTAGAGGACACTTGCCAGTTTTCTGGCTTCTCATAAATTGATCATGTAAATTGAGATCTCTTGAAAGGGGTACTGGACTAGCAGGCAGATCCTACCCATGATTTTTATGTAGAAATAAATTCCATTGTTTTCAGTGGTTCTTACTCCCAAGTACTTATGATTCTATTAGAAGTTTTCTACTAGGCCTTTTTATTGTTTTTAAGAAACCCAGTGGCACAGGAGTAAATGACTCAGTCCAAGACAATACAACATTTTAACTCATTGACATTACAGTACAAAGGTATTACAGAAGCATTTCTTTTTAAAAACAAAACAAAAAACAGTGGTGGATCTGCATTTATAAAAACATTTAGTGTGGGTATCAGTCCTAACCTTAGTCTATTTAAAGGTCATGCAAAACCAAATCAAAGTAGCATTTATTTATTAAATTTATATCCCTCTCTTCCAAAAAACAAAACTACACTTGTGGCCCTCCAGATGCATGTGGACTACAACTCTCATCATCCCTGATTGGGACTGATGAGAGTTGGTGTCAAACACTATCTAGAGGGTTGCTGGCTCCCCACTCCTGCTCTACACACTCGCTTGATATATAAGCCTCCTTGTATTTCATTGGACTTACTTCTGTGGAGCTTGCATAGACACTTCCCCATAGTCGGTTGTGACTAAACAAACACAGGGTACTTTTTAATCACCAAAAGCAAAGGGTTAAAATGTTTTAAAGGTGATAATTCTGGAACATATATTGTTCTTCTTATCATTTTAAACTTGGTCCATGATCTCTGCTACACTGAACCTGTGAAGGTGATTTTTGTAGTGTTTACATTCTAGTTAGAAGAAGTGATTTATTTAATACATTGACTTATTAAATAGTGTCTCCAAATCTTGCTTTTTTTATTTCTGATGGGGATGCAGAGAAGGGAAGCAGTTAGCATCTGCATCTGCATGGGATACAAAGAAAACTGTAACCAAGAAATTACAAGCACAGGACTCTACGGATTAGTAAAAAAAGAATATATATATATTCTTTTTATACACACACACACAGAGAGAGAGAGAGAGAGAAATAAACTCATGGAGATTGGCTGAGCACCTCAGCAGCTGATTCAGCAGAAAATAAACCTGCCCTTGGAATTCCTTTTCCTTAACTTTTTTTTTAATGCTGCTCAATCATTTTTTAAAAGCAAATAAGGAGGAGGGGAAAGTGACCTGGCCTTCTGCCATAGGGGAGCATTCTCCTTTTCCTTGAGGGCTCGGTACACTTGAATCTCCTTTCTCTTCCACTCTTTTTTTGGCTCATTTGACCCATATATAACATTAAACGACTCCCTGGCTGACAGACAAGGCGATCACATCATATGGTAAATGGTAATACACTCCATTACACCGTAACTTTAAAATCACAGCCCCACTGAGGAGGCTGCACTCAGAACTTAACAGCTCTCCTGGCAGACATCAGCTACAAGCTATGGATATAGCAAGGGGGAGCCCGCCTTCCACGGGAAGGGTGTCCTGGGTGGGTCAGTGGCTTGTATATACTCCACGGAGGATTCACACCAGCTAAGTTTTAAATAACCTTGCTCAGTTCCTAGTGATGGGCTATCATGTCCTCCAAATCATGGAGAGCCATGTGTTGCGGTGAGATCACCAAACTACCTTCATGTTGCTGGGGCGGGCCCGTTTGGATGACCTCCTCACCTCATTGGTTACCCCTTTGTTGCTGGGGAAAATTTCCTGTCAGTTTGGGTTTGATTGAAAACAAGGGGGCTATTTAAGGGGCTGCATGAGGTGAAGTCAGGTGGCGCTGTGGTTAAACCTCTGAGCCTAGGGCTTGCTGATCAGAAGGTCGGCGGTTCGAATCCCTGTGACGGGGTGAGCTCCCGTTGCTTGCTCCCAGCTCCTGCCAACCTAGCAGTTCGAAAGCATGTCAAAATGCAAGTAGATAAATAGGAACCGCTACAGCGGGAAGGTAAACAGCGTTTCCGTGTGCTGCTCTGGTTTGCCAGAAGCAGCTTTGTCATGCTGGCCACATGACCTGGAAGCTATACGCCGGCTCCCTCGGCCAATAATGCGAGATGAGCGTGCAACCCCAGAGTCGGTCACGACTGGACCTAATGGTCAGGGGTCCCTTTACCTTTACCTTTATGAGGTGAAGTACTTTCTCTTTCGCATTGTGCAGCGGATCTCCCTCCCTCCCTATAATTTAAGGTTGTGTTTTTGACCTTGCTATGCCTGTCTAGGACTCGTCTGTTTTTGGAGCAGGAGCCCGGTAGGAATTTTGCTGGTGCCATTTGGTTTTTGCCTACCGTGTAGCAAATCGTCACAACTTTGTAAGGTTGGCGGTTAGGCACTGGTTCATTCTTTGGTGGAGGGTATTATGGATTGGCTGTGCCTGCCCCTCATTTTTTGTTGCTGCTGCTAGGAAATTCCGTTAAAGGAATCCAGGGGCTCAATTTGCTCTGTCCGATCCCCTCTCAGGGGTAGGGCCATGCCAGAGTTCCTGGGAGCATCTGGGGTGAACTAAGAGGCGGAAATCCACCTCTGTGCTCCCCCAGTATGTTTTCCCTTACTGACCTCCGGAGGTTCCAGTTGTCAGTCCTCTTCCTGCCTTGCAGGTTCAGGTAATCCGATCCCATGCCTAAGCAACCACTCACATGCTGTAATCAATAAAGTTGTGGCCAAATTAATGCCAAAAAATTCTTAAACAAATATTTTGTCCCTGTGTGATTTATTTTTGGAGGGGGTTTGGGGGTGTTCACACACAGCAGTTTTCATCCTTCCATTCTCCTACCCTCGTGTTCTTCATATTGATTTTGGCATTTCAGAAACTAGCACCTTAGTATGCATAATTTGAAAACAACAACAACAACATTGTGAAGATGCAAGCATCTCTTCCTCATGCCCTAGTCATCATTTTCATTGTTGATTATGCAGAAAACACCCAGACACATAAAGGGGTCATTCCTCATAAAGCAGATATAGAAACTCAAAAGTGGGTGTATACATATATAAGAATGCACTGAACATTATCTCTATGTCTGTATCTAATCTGTTCCTAGTATTTAAGCAATGTTGCACACGTTCTCTGGCTCCAATCCAGAATTAGTATTACTCAAGTCCCTCTGAAAGCTAGGGGATAACAGTTAGGCCATTGTTCCATTAGTTTCCAGTGTGGCTTAGCCAAGTATTACTTAACATTATTTTTGTTTTATTCAGGAACGCACAATGGTACAATTATAACAGGGAAACATAGGGTGTGTGCATTGCAGAGTCTTCTGAGCCCTGTAAGCTGGTAACACTGACCACATTCCTTAATCTTCTCTATAGAGATAAAGGGGAAGAAAGTGGACTTTGGGGCTGGTTGATGGGAAAAAAAATGTAAACCACAAAAGCCGTCCTTCCATTGATTTGCAGAATATCCTGGATACTCACAGCTGATGAAAGAGTCTACCTTTCTCCCCCCAGAGTGAGAAGGAGCAAAGACTGCAGGTAGACTTAGGGGATGTCTGATCATGATGAAATAGGACTAGGAAGCTTGTTAAAAAAATTAATAAATTAAAAAATCCATGCCTTTAAAAAGGTACCAGACTCATTTATGCAGGATAAGGCTCTTGGCCAGCAGCCACAATGCCTCTGAACTCCAGCACTGGATACAGTATGCCTCTCAATATCAAGTGCTGGAGAGCATGAATGTGAAGAACGCGGTTGACACATGCCCTGTTTGTTGACTTCCCATCTTGACTAACAGCAGTTTTGGTCTAATCCAAAAGGGCTCCTTTTACTTGCTTAGATTGTCAAAATCTTGTACCAAGTTTATGAGGATTCAGGTAGATAGGTAGACTGAACCCATTGAATTTGGTGACCTGCATTTAGAGTCTGTGTGTGGATACACCACACACACACACTGTACTTTTGCTAGTTTTTGTTTTGTTTCCACCACTGAGGAGGACAAGTAGCTACATATAGCATGGAATTTCCATACTGTACACTGACTAAAGACTCGAGAAACTTGGCTCACCTTTTCTTCCCTGCTTTGTGCAATGTTTAGTTGGAGGAAAAACATTTGAAGGAACATATGAAGGAACCTGATCAGCTTTACATTGGTCCAGTCACCCCAGTGTCTGGCAGCAGCCCTCCGGGACCTGATTGTCAAGGTCTTTTTGTTCAGCTGCAGCCCCTTGCAAATTCATTGTTAGTTTCATGTGGGCAGAAATAGCTGTTTACCCAGTCACAGGGTAGGTGGCTGTTGCCGCCAGTCACGCTGGGCTCCTCCCCCTTGGGAGCAACGTCAGGGCTAGGCAGGTGGCTGTGATGAATTCTCAGGCTGGCTGCTGGGATGGGCAGACTTTCCTGCCATTGGCTTATTTGAATTCTAGCCAATTCAGCCAGGTCAGGTGGGCGGGGCATGGGACCCAATAAAGAATGGCTCTAGCCAACCCCAGGGACTGGCAACTATTATAGTGGCAGGTGTCGCTCATCGCTGAGATTTCCCCTGGGTACTGTCTCCTGCTTCCACAATGCAAAGACTCACACAACATGATTTACATGATGATACATTTTGTGCGCAATGCCATGCTCATGAAGTGCTAGCAGCCCTGTGTATAAATATTCCCTTTAAATCTTTCACACACAAAAGGCAGAAGAAGGAGGCCATCATTTCTGACTTGAAAAGGTTCACAAGTTCAGCAAACTGCTCAAACAGACTGAGGTGTACAATTTGTCAAAAGCAAATGTCTACCTGAAGTACATGAACATAATGTGCTTCCATGTTTTATAGGTCATACTAAAGCACAAATGGAATGACAATGTGCCCGTGTGTAATCAAAGTGGATATAAATGTCACCTAGTCAATCATTCATTGTCATGCCATTCAGGACAAGGTTTTTGTTTTTTTGTTTTTTTGGATGCAATTTGCTCTGCTCCAACTATACTACTCAAAACTCAAGTTTTGACTAAACTGGAGTAGAAAGTGGGCAATGTTTTAATCTACGGTAGTTACAAATATACATGTAGAACATTGCAGAAGTGCTATTCTGTTTGCCTCCACTAATCAGCTGCCCTACATCAGAGAGAGAGAGAGAGAGAGAGAGAGAGAGAGAGAGAGAGAGAGATCTGCACCCTAAGCTTGACAATATATTTTCTCACAGATGTTCTCTGTAATCTGTTTCAGATCCCACTGTTTCAATGACTTAAAAACTAGTGCTTAATTTCGAAGCTCAATATTTTAATCTCTACAGTATATATTTTGAAACGTATATGTATTATTTCCTGTCCCTCATGTTTACTCTTCTAAAGCATAATCATGTCTTCATTCAACATATGTTTACCAGAATTCTTCAGCTTGAACTCATAAACTGCACACCACTTAACATGGTTCCCACTTTCTGATCATACTAGTACACTTCTGTGCAAAACATCTCCACTTGAATTTAGTGTTGTTTCAAAAATGTAGTGACAAATCCTTTGAGCTTTCTCTGAACCACTCTGAGCATGGATTTTTATGTGGGAAATGTGGCATAGGAATAAATGGACAATGACAACAATCCTAAACCTTTATGCTTTAATCTTTGTGCTTCCTGAATATATATATAGAGAGAGGGGGGGATTTTTTTTCCACTGCATGCTTTCTCCATCATGAGAGATACTGCAGAACAGCGTCTTTTGAGCCCAAAAGTGATAAAGCATACTGGTTAACCAACAACATTTTAGATCTATATCTGAACAACTTCCACCTCATTTTTTCCATAAAAATGAAAGATACCATACCTTGTTTTAAGAGCAATGCAAACATTGCTAGAAATTATCTCAAGGTCAAAGGGGGGTGTCCTTTGATGGACAGGCAAATCCTCCTCAAGTTGTTGGAGATATTCATATCCAGCTTACATTTTCTGGTGATATTAGTCATTTTAAGGAAGGTTTAACTGCAAGATATTTTAATTGTTCATATCAATCCTAGTTGAACCCCGTTTATAAAAATCCCATTCTGAAGGAAGGGGGCACTGCCCAAAAGCAAGCCCATGGCATGTATTCAAGCTAATTCTGGCTTTGAGTGTTCAGACCCAGAGACATTCCCCTTAAATAAAAACACATTTGACTCAAATTTTAGTTTGGGTTTTTGGCAGAATTTAGGCCACAACTTTATTGATTACAGAAAAGTGAGTGGTTGCATGGGCTCTGGTACGACTAGCTCCCTACACCCTTGCAGGGCTCCATCATATGTCAACCAAGGGTGAACACCTGGGGCAGGTGAAAAGCCCAGGAACAGACTATGTTCACTCAGCAGATGCTCCCCTGGACTCAGGCATGGGCACAACCTGACCAAACCAAGTTGAGTCCCTGGATTCCTTTAACGGAATACCCTTCACATAGGAATGGCAAGACTGTTCTCCCATCCCTATCACATGAACCAGTGCCTATCTGCAACCTTACAAGTTGTGATGATTTGCTAAGCGGCAGGCAAAACCCAAATGGCAACAGCCAATCAGCCAAGTGGGGAAAATTCTTGCTGTGCCCCTGTCCCAATGACAGACGACACATGATGGCATAGCAAAGTCAATCACAAAATTGCCCTAAAATTAGGGAGAGGTGGGTGGGTGTTCCGATGCACGACATGGGCGTACCCAGCATGGGGCAAGGGGGGCAGCTGCCCCCCCTAGAAGGCCAAACCACGGGCCCTACTAGGGAAGCAAATATCCTGCACAGGCGCCCCGCTTGTTGACACGGGAGGGGAGGGGAGGGGGGAGGAAACACTGCTGGTGCCTCCTCTCAGCCCGCCCTGCCTACATTTGCACCAATCCCCACCCACTAAAGCCTTCGCGCCTCCCAATGGAAAGCCCTGCTGGGTGGCAACCTCTCCTACCTAAGAGTTCTGCTGGGCTGGCAAGCGAAGGAGACGCGGCTCCCTGCATTGGTTGCAGCTGCTACCGCGCTCTACCTCCCGGTAGGCTGCACTGCGATCGTCGGCGCCATGGGCTGGGAATCGCCCCCTTTCCCCCCCTCCGCAACCCCCTACCCCCCCCAGTTAGGAGTTGCTACTGAGACTTCTCCTGGGCTGGGAGAAGTGCACCGACAGGAGCCAGTTCAGCCTCGGCGGGCGGAAGCCCGCAAAGGAGGAGTGGGGGGGCGGCGTCCGAAGGCGCTGGTTGTGGCTGCTGCAAGGAAGCTGCGTGGGCGCGTTTGCGCCGGATTGCCGACGGCAGGAGTAGCCCAGCGACAGCGACCCTTCTTCGCCGCCCCCCCACCCTGGGCAAAAGGAAAGGCGCTGCCTTGGGGGGCGACACAGCTCTCCGCTCCCCCTGCGTGCATTGCCCTTTCCAGGCATTGGCTGCTGTTTCCTTCTTTGCAATGCACCCCCCCGCCACTCTCCCTCCCTGCCCCTGCCAAGAGAGGGGCGTTGAGGGCGGGGGAGCTGCTGCCGCCGCCATAGGCTCGCAGCTGGGGGGGCTTGCAGCTTCTTCTTCTTTGAGGGTCTCAGCTTTGCGGGGGGGTCCCCGGTATCCTCCCAGGCCACGGGGGGTGGCTCCCCAGGACTAGCAGACCTCTGAGCCCCTTCCCCATCCCAGATATATAGGGTGGGAACTGGCAAAGCTTTGGGGGGACCTGGAGGAGGGAAAGCGGGGCCCAAAGGGGTTTTTCAGGGGGGTGGCTAGGCCGTAAATGGATGGGAGCAGTGTCTTCGGAGCAGGGCCGTCTTAAGCATACCTGGCACCCTGGTACCGTGGTGCGGCGGATCCCTCTGGCGCCCCCGCCCCGTTTACAGCTGCCACCTGGAGGGCCAGAGCCGTACACAACCCAGGGGGTGCTGCCCAAACCCTGTTGCAACGCCCCTGCATGCGGCAGAAGCGGCCCCAGGCCCGCACGCCTCCGGAAAGCGACCTGAAGCCGCTGAACAGCTGAGAGGTGCGCCTGGGTTGGCCTCCGCCGCACCTCTCAGCAGGCGCAGTGGCGCCTCTGATGGCCTGGCACCCCGCGCCAACGGACCCGGGCCTAGAGACGGCCCAGCTTCAGAGCAGGGGAATTTTGTGTGAGAGAGTTTAGGGGGTTCATTTAGTGGCTGCAGCCGCCGCTGCAGAGTCGTCGGGCCCGCTGGCCCTGTAGCCCCGCCCACATTCCCTCCCCTGCGTGTCTTTGCCCCGCCCCTGAATGACCATGGTTTCTCCCCCCCCCAGTTTTGATCCTGGGTACGCCCCTGATGCACGAGCCAAAAGAGGAAGCTCTGGGACATGTGCATAGGCACATATAGGTCCCTCAATCCATTTAGACTTCACCCCATTGGCCAGATTAAACCCAGCAACGAGGGACCTACCAATTGGGTGTTGTGGCTATCCAATATACCCACCCACAACCAGGAGGTCAGTCTACAGATCTCACCGCAACACATGCCCTCTTTTAGGGAGGACACAATTTACAATTTTACAACTATGTACCTGAGGCAAAATATGAGGGTGGCTAATTATGCTTCATAAAAAATGCATCACAAGAAAAGAGGGCAATGTATATGACCATTGGATATGCTGGATGGGGCAGAGGAGAGTTGGGATTGAAGGATGCTTGAAGAGCCACAGATTAGCAATCACTGAATTAAGTTATTCTGCCTTTTAAGTTATGATACACTCAGAATATTCAATTTCCTACTCATTACCTCTCAATGTGGAAACATCTGCTAGTCATTCTACCCTATGGACATAAGATTTGCCAAAGTTAAAGTGGAGATGTTCCCTTAAAACTAAAGAAGAGCTGGGACCTCCATAAAAGCTAGCAAAGTTTTGTTTTAGCTCTTTACAGACTGTAGAATCTGTTGATGTCTTGCACTGGTTCCTTTGCAGGTGATGGGGTTACAGGGAGGATAAACACATCTGTTTATCCACACATCAAATGGGGGGGTGACCTTTGTGTGGTTGCATGCAGCCCCCTGATCCCAAAAAACGACTCCCTGGTAGTTTGGGGTTGGTGTCGCCTTCCCAGGTAGGATGCCAGGCATCCAATCCTGCCTGGGGAGGTGTTGCCAGGGGATGGCCAGGGAAGGGGAGGGACTTTCCAGCTCACACAATAGAATTTGAATCTCACCTCTAAGCACCAGTCGGCTCCAGAGCTTCTCCCACCCTCCACACCCTCATTCAAGTTTCTTTTGCAGGTTAACCTTTTTTCCAAAGGTACACAGGTGCTGCTACATCAAGGTCACTGTTGAAGCGCCGGAAAGGAATTTTCCTGCATTGGCAGGTTTTGCCTTTCCCATAGCAATACATCACAACTTTGGCGGTTTCAGACCTTGGGCGGAATTCTTTGGCAATTTTCCTAAAGGGAGGGGCGTGAGGCGGAGACTTCACCCCCTTGTGACAACAAGATCAGGGTATTGGGGGAAGCCTTGACCATACCAATAGGCGTCATCACTTCCCCCTTCCAGCGGCGGGGAATGGGGGGCGGGCTCTCTCTGCTTGAACATATGTTCTCCAGAGCCAGCCCCAACCCCCATACATTGGATAACCCCGAAGCCTCCCAGAACCCCGGCTGGGGACTGGGAAGGATAATGCCCAATGCCTGAGCCAAGGTCTCCCTACATCTGAATCTTAATAAAGTTGTGGCCAATTTGAATCCCATAGCATGTTGCCTTGCATTATTATTCCGCTCAGGGGGGTCACCTGGGGTTTGGGGGACTCCACCTGTCCGTGCAAAGAACCAACACAAATAAATGATTAGTTAAAAAAACTAACAAAGCTTTCCCTCCCCATGGTCACACTTTTCTTAATTAACCTCGTTGCAAAGTGTCTCTGTTTTAGAGACAAAATGCAAGGGATAACATAAAAAGTGAAAAGTGGTTTTGGTTTTAGTTTTGGTTAATTTGATTTCCTAAGCCAATAGCATTAGCTTGGAATAGCCACACTATGGAAACATGATCTTCTAAGGCTTTTTGTTCAATTTATCGGGAATGTTTAATGGGCCAGTGTAGTGATTATTAGTAAAACTGCTTAGCCCTGATTTAAACCTATGTGAGAGAGAGAGAGAGAGAGAGAGAGAGATCCATATGGTTGGAAAAATCAGAATGCCATTGATTAATGTTCCTCCTCAATAAATGTTCATAAGAGTGGTGCTATAATCGATACTACATTCTGATTTATTAAACAGAAGCAGCAGGTATGGTTTATTTTAAACATAGGGACCAAAATCCAAGGCTCAGTTATGTCCGATCATGTGCAGAATTATTATCCATGTCTTTTTGCCATATCAAACCTGCTCTCAAACAATGGCAGTGAGAGCAAAATTATCATGGTTTTAAAGGTCTGGAATAAGATGTGCTCCTGTCATTATTATACCAGTCACCTAATAGGGCAGTGGCGTGATCTTTCTCATCATCATGGTTTCCTAGTATGGGCATACTGGAGCAGAAACCCATACTGGAGCAGAATACACAAGATGACACTGAACTCACATTTTTATAATAAACAGTGTTCTAGTCTTTGTCCTTCTGATCGTCTTCCTCTTTCTTTCCACTCATTTTAGAATGACATAAAGGTCTTTAAACATATTACTCAATTTAAAATGAATATCTAACCTACCTTACAATATAACTGTCATCACTCTGGCAAAGTAATGCAATGATAGCCTGGATTGTGCCACACACCCGATGATAGAGCCCGTCTTTGTGATAACTAATATGGATTGAGTTCCAATGGTTTTTGAGAATGGATGGGGCAGATGGTTAGAGCTCATACTTTACAATGGGTTCAATTAAATTTCCCTTTGATTACTCAAGTGGGCATTTTTATTTGCCTCTGATTCAGGCAGCAAAAGTGAGGCATTATCCCTTCCCACAAGCCCTTCCAAATATCTTTAGCAATTTAGATGAAACCTTGAGTAAGAATGGTGTGAAATATAGATGAGTGATGTGCCATCACTTCAAAAATCCATCTCTCATACCTCCATAGTAATCTTATGTACCGCTGACATGCATATTCTGCAACAAATCCACTGCTTACAAACACCCAGGCAGCACATTTATTATATAAAACATTAGCCTGCGAAACCCAGGACGGGTATTCCTTAGAGAAGAAGTACTTTGCTTCCCTTATCACATGAATTTCTTCTTTTTTTCTCATTAATCTTATAAATAAGATGCTCATATGAAGCAATTTCTGCCATGTCAACATACAAATCTTTAAAAGTAGGACATAAGAGTCAGGGCTTTTTCCATCTTCTGAGGATCAATCTCTTTCTACAACTAGGGCAAATGTAATTCATTCGCTAAAAGACTTTGTGGCCTTATGGGTTGTGCAGGGTGTCGGGAGGGGGATGCAACAACAAAAATAGTTCTGACTCATCTGGAAATATATCATATCATGCTTCTGCTAACACAGAACACTGTCAGGCAATATGCTGATTTCTGTGCCTCTGGAAACGTATCATTTTCCAGCCAAATTTCAGCAAGTGCAGGGGTTGAATTATTTGATTTATAATGGGCTATATGCATGCTTTCAAGTTATAACTGGGTTGGGTGGCATGATATGTGGCGTGATAACTTTAGGCCTTGTCAATCACATAATTAGCTGTCACTATCAGCTTCAGAAACTTCATATGTTCAGGCAATGTCATATGAGAGCTTAAGATTAAATAATAAATTAGTGAGCAAAAATATAATTGAGAACACAGGTGTGAAATGCCAGATTCCCTCTCCTCATTATTCACTTTACTGTTGCAATGGAGACTGAGTCTGACCGTTCCATCCCAATAATGTGTTGCTCATGCTCATGGACTTCTAGAAGATCAAACCTATCCATTCTGAAGGAAATCAGCCATGAGTGCTCACGGGAAGGACAGGTCGTGAAGAGAAGAGAAGACTCCCTGGAAAAGACCCTGATGTTGGGAAAGATGGAGGGCACAAGGAGAAGGGGACAACAGAGGACGAGATGGTTGGACAGTGTTCTCGAAGCTACCAATATGAGTCTGACCAAACTGCGGGAGGCAGTGCAAGACAGGAGTGCCTGGCGTGCTATGGTCCATGGGGTCACGAAGAGTCGAACATGACTAAACGACTAAACAACAACAACAACATGATCAGAAGAGGAGGGAAAGCCAACATACTTTTCATATTTCTTGAAACCTGGTGTAAAGAGACTATTTGTGAAAGTGTTTAGGTTAGGTGTGGGTGGATTTAGCATTAACCGGATCAGGTTTAATCCATCTGGTGTCTGAATCCTACCACTGTTAGAGGCCATTGCAGGCTGACTTAATGCAGTTGGCCAATGACAGCTAACTGAATATAAGAGCCAGTATGGCAGGGTGGTCGGACTAAGCTCAAATCCCCATGAAGGTCACTTGGGTGACCTTGGGCCTATCACTCACTCTCATCCTAACCTACCTGTGAGGATAACATGATCAGGCTGTTGTATTTCAATAATCTGAGTTTTGGGGGCGACCGTCCAAAGTTATTGAGGTTTTTTTCTGGCGATTGGCAGTGGTGGGTGGCAGGGTGGCGAGTGGGCTTCCAAAATTGCAGTCTGGGAGGCAACCTCTCCACAGCCCTTCTGCTTCCACCAGGGAACAGACAAAAACCCTGGACATTTACTATTAAATTAAAAATCCCCCCCCACGGCCATGGGAGCCCCAGCCCCCCAGACAAGACCGGAATTTTCCGGTTGGTATGGCAACCCTATAACATGAGGAGGAGGAGGAGAATTATGTATGCCACCTGTAGTTCTTGGAAGAAAAGTTGGGATATAAATCAAATAAAGAAAAAAGATGTTTTAAAATGTCAATTATACAATAAAAATAGTCCACAAGCTTAATTTGAATAATATTAAGCTTCATGTGATTTGTTTCATCATTTTTCCAGCCCGAGGTCTTTAATATCATGTATTGTAGTTTTTCAATGACTAGAATACATAAGAAATTGGCAGCTCATTATCAGTTCATTAGGAATACAGGAAACTGTATACAAGAGAAACAGTTATTATTAGAGTCTCAGCCTGCAAATTATGTTGAAAAATATTTGTTTTCAATGGGATGTATCCAAAAAGCTATCTGTTCCCCTCCCAAATCTTATTTGGATCTCAATGACACTAGGTTCCAGTCCAAGCCATTTAATCCCATAATGTGCTTTTTGCATCCTATTGCATTCCATGCTATGAATCCAGTCCCACTGTATGTATTTTATATGCACATGCAAGGTAAAATAAACACATTATATAAAATATGCACTTTTCAATTTATTCTCCCATAAGTCATGCATGTTGCATGCAATGCCTGTGTGTGTAAAACACACATTTTCATGTACAGTGTTTGCACACCAAAAATGCAGGTCAGCAAATAACTAGCTCTCCTGGCCTAAAAATAAAATAGAGCTGTGATATTTTGAATTGGAGCGTGCAACTATTCCACTGCCTTTCTTTCAGGGCACTTTAGAATTTATTTATAGTTTTGGTTGATGCAGGGATAAATTCATGTCATCCCTGCAATGCGGACATAGATGGTATTTGTCTGATTTTCTTTTCATGAAACATGAATTCAAAATCTTGCAGCCTCCCTGGCTGCCTGTGCTTCCTGATCTGAAAAAAAACACACCATTTTAAAAACATGAGAGGAGTTAGTTCATGACAGCTTCTCCTGAGCATTCAGTAAAAAGATGTCAGTAAAAAGAGCATCTATTAGAGAACATCTTTTCATGTTCACATGTGAACTTCATAGGGTTTTCTCTAAGCACAGAAGGCTGCAGCATCCACCTGCAACCCAAACAAGGGAATTTCATGGAAATTTTCTCTCCCCTTCCACAGTTTTCAAAAGGATGTAACCGGTGGGGAGCGGGGAGATCATACAATGCTGTGCTCCTTGGTTTTTGGCTGCAATCCACATGGACTTTGCAGTAGTTAATCCTCTGAAATAAATGGATGCAAGCATGTTTAACCATGTTAGATTGTGGTCATAATGTATAACAATTCTGATAGAAATCCATATGTATTCTGATACCAGTGTGGGAAAATGAAATGAGACACAAATTCTGTAGAATATCAATTTGTATAATTGCTACTACGGTACTACTGCTACTACTGCTACTACTACTGCTACGGTGCTACTATGCCACCCATCTGATTGGGTTTTCCTTGATCGTGGAGGGGCAGGTGATGGCCGCACCTCACCTCCCCCCGCTATAGGATTGATTCCACACAAGCGTGGAATGACATTATGTGGCACTTGTAAAAATGCCACTTTGGCTGATTGAAGCAGTCAACAGGGCAAACATGGTTCAATATGAGCAATCATGGATTGTTCTGTGGACCAAATCTCAGAAGCCTGCTAAACCATCGAGGGGGGATGCATCAACTTTCCTAATCATAGTTCCTTTCCCTATCCTCGTGTGTTCAAGTAAAACAAAATCAACCCAGTTTGCTATTTGTGCCATTCCTTTGCCCTCCCCACCATTCTGCACAGGCTGCCTTTCAAATGAGGCACAGAATTAGATACAACCATTTCCCAGAAAGTGGATTTAGGCTGCAGCTTTAAGAGCACACTTACCAGGGAAGTGGTACTTTGGCCACCTCATGAGAAGAGATGACTCCCTGGAAAAGCCTCTGATGTTGGGAAAGATGGAGGGCACAAGGAGAAGGGGATGACAGAGGACGAGATGGTTGGACAGTGTTCTCGAAGCTACGAACATGAGTCTGACCAAACTGCGGGAGGCAGTGGAAGACAGGAGTGCCTGGCGTGCTATGGTCCATGGGGTCACGAAGAGTCGGACACGACTAAACGACTAAACAACAACAACCAGGGTGTAACTCCCAAAAAACTCATTTGGATTTACTTTTGGGTTTACGTGTTTAGGATTACACCGCATTGTTGTTGGCGTTGCTCTCTTGTTCCATTAATTAATTAATAAATAACTAATTAATAAAGGTTGACTTCATGTGAATATTTCGGAGGCAGCAAAGTGATCCTGAGCTAAGATTTCTGATCCCATTGTCGCACAATTATTTTAAAAAATACTGAAATTAGAAGTGAACACTTGTCATTTGACCCCACTTATTATTTTTTCCCACCAAGAGAAAGATGAGGAGAAAAGCCACTTTGTGGTATTACATGAATTTTCTCTTTCTCCTCTCTCTTGCTTTTGTATTTGTGCATTTCCATTTAATTTTATTTTCTTGTCAGAAGCTTATTTTTCAATTCCATACTTTTTCATATAAAATAACCTTCTGTTTCTCTGCTATTTCTGACTCAACTTCAGAATAGGTTTCCTCCTACTCTACATTTCCTACCCACTTCATTTTCAGAATTTCCCCAATGTAGTGATTTGTCACAACCCATTATTCTCATGCATCTTCACCCTAATGTCACACATATATCCAAGTTTATTTTAGGCCTGTATTCTATGCACAATGAATCTATTTCCTTCCTGAAAGGAAGAGGGTTTCCCCCCACTTTTATCATCCATCTACTACAGGGGTAGACAACCTAAGACCCAGGGGCCGGATCTGGCCCAATCTCCTTCTCAATCCAGCCTACGGATGGTCCGGGAATCAGCGTGTTTTAACATGAGCAGAATGTGTCCTTTTATTTAAAATGCGTCTCTGGGTCATTTGTGGGGCATAGGAATTCGTTCATCCCCCCCCCAATATAATCCGCCCCACCACATGGTCTGAGGGACAGTGGACTGGCCCACAGCTGAAAAAGGTTGCTGACCCCTGATCTAGTATTTGACTAGGACAATCCAAGGGGATATTTCCTGCACAGTTAATATTAATATTTGCTAATATTTTGAACAGGGTGGCCAATGTGATGCCCTTCAGAAGTTTAGGCCTTGCTGCCTAGGGGTGACAATGAGGACTGCCTCATTCTAAAATAATGTTCATACTATAGCGAGTGCTATCCAATTAAATAAATTGTAGTTAATTAATTGTGTGCATTTTAGATGTCCACAAAGACAAGAAATAGTATCCTCTGGATTAGGTACCCCTGACCATTAGTTACAGTCGTGACCGACTCTGGGGTTGCGCGCTCATCTCGCATTATTGGCCGAGGGAGCCGGCGTATAGCTTCCAGGTCATGTGGCCAGCATGACAAAGCCGCTTCTGGCAAACCAGAGCAGCACATGGAAACGCCGTTTACCTTCCCGCTGTAGCGGTTCCTATTTATCTACTTGCATTTTTGACGTGCTTTCGAACTGCTAGGTTGGCAGGATTAATCCTCTGGATTAATTTCTTATAAATAATGAATAAAATACTTTTGAAGTAGAAGAAACATTCTTCCTTTTAAATGATGCACACAGATGTCTCATCATGCAACACCTTAGAAGATATCTTTAAAAAGAGACAGAACTGAATCCATTCTTCATCTAGCAATTTGTGTAGGATTAGGCAGAACAGACACGAGAGTGGGATCCTCTGAGTAAAACCCATGCATTTGATTTCTAGTTTCTAGTTTAAGAGTTATTAAATGATGCAAGCCAAAGAAAAGCAAGAGTGAAATGGTTCTTTGCATTAAAAATGAAAGAAGCCCCATTCCGTGCCGAATAAGCACTGGGCGCCTTTGCCCAGTGGCGCTGCGGCCCATACAAAATACTGGGCAAGGTTTTGCCCAGTATCTTTTCTGTGTGATGGGCTCATGGGAAAAAGCTGTCCCATGAGCCATTGCTGAAGGGGGAGGGGAAAGTCTATATAAGGTTGCTTCCTCTGGAGCTCACAGCCATTTTGCTCTGAGAGCTTCCCACCTGCCTACTTTCGGGTTAGAGCCTTCACTGAGCAATTTTGGGTCAGTGGTTGACAGAGCCGGAAAGGATTTTTCCCCCTCTCAACCTGATTGGTACTTGGATGTTTTTGTTTTGTGTGTGTGTGTGTGTGTGTGTTTGCCTTTCCCCCATTGAAATTATGGCTTTCCCTTGTTAAGCAAAAGAACATTGTTTGTATGAGGGCAGAAATGGCATTGGTCAGGATCAACATAGTATAGGGGGCCTATAAGGGGCCTGAGGGGAGAATTGACCACAGCAAACACAAGTGTGGGTTCCGTATCTGCCTGGTTGGAATCTGCACCCTGGTCCCCCAGTGGAACCTTCCTTGCTTGACTTGTACCACGGCAAGGTTCAACACTGCCTGACACCCATCATACAGGTTTGGAGTGATCCAAACCCAGCAGATCCATTCCATCAACATGGGGCTTGTCGGATGATGAACTGATCCTGGGACCCAGTGCCATGCCTAGCCTTCTGCTGTCAATAAAGATTTGGCCTGATTTTATCCCATCACTGTTGTACAGTCTGGTTATTTTGCTGCTCTCATGGGTCACGTAATGCGCCTGCCTGGGCAAAGAACCTGACTTATTTTCATAGACCTACAGCCTCCACCGACAAGTGAGCATCTCAGGACTTCTCTACAGATTGAGGTGAGTAGAAATCCTCAGGCAAATGAAGACAAAGACAAATATTAAAGCTTGATTCCAGCAGGGAAGTGAATGGGCAAGAGGTCCATATCCAACCAAAAGGAGGTCAAGGGTTTGGAGGACTTGCAGGTAAACAAAAGCCTGGAAGACATCTCATCTCCAGAATGTGTATGGGTGGTATTAAATGCTAGCCCTACTCAGAGTAGACATATTGAAATACACATTAGGTTAGATTCATGATTTTCAATGAGTTTGCTCTGTGTAGGGCTTAGCTGAATATAACCCATTAGTCTTTGTTGCTTCCCTTCAATTGAGATGAGAGGCTGTTAGCAGAGAAGGGGTTTAGTAAAGAGAGAGGAGAGGACTCTTCTCCAGATTATATCTGCTGCAAAAGAAGGAACCTGGTTTAAAAACCACCATTTACACAATTTTGTTCTGCAGCTCAGTAATTGGTATACCAAGGAGTAGGTGTGTAAGAGCAGCTCCATTTTTTTGGTATCATTTAAACTATGGTTAAACATGGAAGCAAATTACGGTATTTCAAAACAACTCATTGCTGATTTGTTTCCTATTTGTTTCTTATCTTACAAATGGAATATCAAGATCTAGTCTAGCACATTGTTTGGTTTACTTAAACCAGCCTTTGGGGAAGGGGGCAGGGGAGAGAGAAAGATTCTGTGGAAAATAGAGAGAATGCTTGAGTCACTTCAACATCTGATTAAAAAAATAAAAAAAGCCTTGAGTCAGCCAGTATGGGGTATATAGCTGCAGAGTCCTGATTCACTTCTTCCCATTAGTTCCTCCACCAAGTCAGTTGAAGTTTAAATTACCATCTTAAAAGTTTAATTTATTTTTGCTAGCCAAGCAATTGACCATATTTTATGAAGCCCACCCACTAGCTGAGAGAGAGAGGGAGGGAAGGAGGGAGGGAGGGAGGGAGGGAGGGAGGGAGAGAGAGAGAGAGAGAGAGAGAGAGAGAGAGAGAATGCTGAGAATGCTGAGAATGCTGAGAATAGCACCAAATAGCACCAAATAGAGGGAAGGGTAACAAACAGACGAAATGACATTTAACTAACTGATGGAAGGCACTTTTAAAGCAGTTTGAAATAACTTTGACGCACCATTAATTTGCCTGCAAGTATTTTCTTTAGACAAATTAACACTCGTTAAACTTAAAACCAATTAGGGACGGAGTCTTGGGGGGCATGCATCAATTTATGTTTAACATACGCAGGACAAGAGTCGTAGGGAAGCACATCCACAAGATTTTCTTTTGTCCATTCCTTTATTTAGGGTTGGATGTGGTGGTTGCGTGAGCAGATGGCAGGTCACACCGCTGCTCTTTCTCTTTGACTCCTCCCCCTCAGCAGCCCCTGCAACACCCAAGAAGTATCTCCAGAGTGTTTAGGGGTCCTATTGAACTGTACTGTGTGGGACTGTGCTATAAGGGGCTGCAGTGGGAGCGGTGAAATCCCCTGAAATGGAGTGGAAGGATCTTGTACCATTTGAGTTATTCTTCTGCAAGGTTCTGCTTCCTGGTTTCTCCTCCTACCACTACAGATCCATACAAGACAGCCCACACTTCAGGTTTGGGAGGATGGTGTCACATAAAGCTCAGTTTGGACAGAAATTCTCTTCCAGTAGAACTGGAGAGAGCAAGGTAGCCTGTACTCATGACGAGGATCCATGGAGCTTTTACTCTTGGATGTTGTTTGTCCAGATCAAAGTGTGCCATAATTTGGGATTAGGCTACATATTACCGAATCTTATTTTTTAAAATGCCTATTTTACTACAATGAGCACATGTGCATGTGCGTGTGTGGAGAGAGATAGAGATCTGTAGAGTCTATTATCTTCTGCTGCTTTATAGTGCATTTGAAGATGAAATCTGTTTTGGGTGGTGTTTTTTTTTGTTTTTTTGTTTTTTAAAGGCAATCCATTTGGTAATTGTGAACATCATGGTGATGATGTCATAAACAAAGCATTGTGGTTTTCTGGCTGGGGATAAGCTGTTGTAGCAGATGGACTCTTGAGAAGGAAAAATTCTTTTTACATGCAAATGTTCTTCATAATAAAGAGTCACGGGAGAGAAAATATGCAAAATATATAAACATGATTTCTTACAAACAGAGGCTTTTTCAATGTCAGTTTCTCTCTGAGCCAGCTACAATAAAGTGGTTTTGGAGAGAAAGTTTACAACTCGGTGTAATTACAGATCAACTAAGCATAATATGAATGTGTGAATCAAAAAACTTCTGTAGGATCAGTATGAAGGTGCCTGCGTTCAAGAAAAAAAATTAAGACAGTTATTGGAAGAGCACCTGCTTTGCATCTAGAAGATCTTAGATTCAGTTCATGGCACTTCCAGGTAGGGCTGAAAACTTGGAGAGCTACTGTCTGTCAGCACAGACAGTACTGAGCTACATTGACCCAAGGGTCTGACTTGGTATGTGGTAGAATCCCTAGCAGGCAGAAATATTTAATCTGATTTTTTAACAGAAGATGTTGCAGATTGAATTGTGGGGTCTTCTGCATGTTCTGTCGCTGAACTATGGTTCGTACCTTTGACATGTAGATCTCTTTCATCTGGTTGTGGCAAATGTCTTCAAAAGGGCTTGTTATGAATTGAAAGTTGATCCCATTATGTTCAAGACCAACCCCAGTCTGAGTCTGAGTGATTAGTACAGCACCTTCCAGGGCTGTCAGGCTAGGGAGTCAAGAAGGAATGAGAGGCAAGTGTGAGAGAGAAGATGCAGAAGCCATGAAAAGGAGGGAGCTATCAGACATCTGTCTAAAGAAGGACCATAAAGAAGGGTGATCGGCGGAGAATTGATGCTTTTGAATTATGGTGCTGGAAGAGACTCTTGAGAGTCCCATGGACTGCAAGAAGATCAAACCTATCCATTCTTAAGGAAATCAGCCCCGAGTGCTCACTGGAAGGACAGATCCTGAAGCTGAGGCTCCAATACTTTGGCCACCTCATGAGGAGAAGACTCCCTGGAAAAGACCCCGATGCTGGGAAAGATTGAGGGCACTAGGAGAAGGGGACGACAGAGGATGAGATGGTTGGACAGTGTTCTCGAAGCTACGAACATGAGTCTGACCAAACTGCGGGAGGCAGTGGAAGACAGGAGTGCCTGGCCTGCTCTGGTCCATGGGGTCACGAAGAGTCGGACACGACTGAACAACTAAACAACAACAAAATCAGACACCTGTATTTCTGTGGGCAGGAGCAGTCTTTGACAATATGGCGCCCTGAGTGAGGACAACATTTGGCTCCCCCCGCCCCAACTATTGCTTATTTTCATGCCCCCCCCTCTCTCTTGCCTTCTGTTCTTCACCTCTTTCACCAGCACCATGCAGGATAGAATCCTCCCACTTAAGAGGTCTTCATTGGGAGGATCTGATCCTGCCTGGTGCTGCTCCTTCATGAGTGATTTCCCTAACATGTGGGGAAGCCACTTGCAAGGGAGGAGGAGCCAGCATCATTGCAGGATCAGATCCTGTGTGGAGCCAGTGGCTGCTCCTTTGCAAGAAGCTTCCTTGCTTTAAGCTTCTTTGCAAGTGGCTTCCCTTCCAACTGATGGTCTTTGGAAGACCAGATATTTTTTAGGGTCAGTGCCTCTGAAGTGTTGGATTTTGCACTTATGAAGATTGCATTCACAAGATCACTTTACCTTATTCCCCCCATATAAATGTCCAAATTAATGCACTAGTTAGTTTACATAATTCAAACACAGATGCACATTACAACACATGTCTAAGAAACTGAGTGGCTGAAGGATTGCTTCCCAGAAATGTCTTGGTTTCTTTTTCAATGCACACTTTAAAAAAGAAAGAAAGCACATTATATGAGTGCCAGCTTACTCCAGCTAGCTGAACTGTGCTTCTTGCTTAACTAATGATAGGAACTTGATTCCCCAGATGAGTTGTTGGTAGAAAAGAGGCTTATGCTATTACTCTAGAAGACTTTCTCTATAATTGCAATTCTATACAATTTGGTTACTTCCTTGCAAAACTCTTTTATTCCCACAAGCCTTTATTGATTGCCTCTCAATCAATTGACCACAGGCTTATACAAAGACAGAGATAGTTGACATGCTAATGAGAATTCCTGACCCCTTTTGAATTGAATACTTGACCATGTCAATGTGAACATTCAACACATCTACATCTTCATCACTAGCAGTAATTACAATCAATAAAACAGGCTATTTCTTAATGCACTTTGAAGGACTAAGACAAGAGAGATTGCATAGGAGATTAGAACAGGGAGGGACAGGTGAAAACTGCATATGAGCTAGACTGCCAGCTAGAGGAAGCCACAGGATCTGTGTATCATGGTGACCTCTGAATTGCTTCAGTCAAACTCTGATATATATTCAGCATAATTCAGAGGATTTTCAAGAGGCTTTCATCTATTTGAACAGCAAGAAATACAAAGCAACAAATTAAGATCTTTAAAAACACAGACATAAAAGCAACAAACAATAAACACAGATAATATCCAAAACCAGCAGCATGAAATTAAATGCTAATAACTGAGGCAAATAAAAAGTTTCTATCCTGGAACTAAACCAAACCAGCACAGAAAAACCTACTTTTCCAGTTACCTTCTGCTTCACACTTGATAGCAGAGAACCTGGGGGGACGGACGGACTGATTATTCTTTTGGGATATGTGAAAAGCGAATGGTACACTACTTACAGATGGCAGAGAAATTGTATTACAGCTACTAATGATCTGGTTGCTTCAAAAAGCAGCTCACTTTGGTCCCAAGCGCTTTGGAGATGATCACTGAGTTATAGAAAGAAACTGGGGGAGGAGGATAGGACAGAGGGTGAAGAAAGAGCTGTGACTGGAGGGCGGCAAATTTCCCATCCATTGGACCCCTTGCGAAACTCAACACACCTGGGACTCAGCTTCATTAGTAAAGAAACCACAATTTGAATGTGCTATAAATATGCAACACCAGATGGTGCCAGAGAGCAGGAAATATTTAGACATGATTTTCCATAGGATTTTTTAATATATACTTTAGTTATAATGTTCTAATTTCTGACTTTTTTATAGTATTTTTTTCCCTGTGTGTAGACCCACCCCTGCTGTACCTGGAACTGGGTGTGGAGAGTGCAGCTGAATGGAGCAAAGCAGCCTGAGGAAGAACCACCCACCTTGGGGCTACTCATAAAAAGCAAGTCTAGAATGAGAGACTAGGGTGTCCGCTGTTTCCAGGAACTCTTCTTGTTGTGAGACTTTTGTGCCTGAGATTAGAGTTCATTTGGAACCTGTGTGAGAACCCAGAGGCACAGAGGGATGCAGTGGCAGAAGGAAAATGAATTGATTTTGATATATTAGTAACTTTGTATTACTGTAATATTCTTATATGTAACTATATTTTTGTAATGTTTCGTTTAAGTTGCCTGCTGTTGCTTCAGTTTTTTGTACACTGCTTATATATATATATATATATATATATATATATATATAGCCAGGGGTTGGCAACATGCGGCCCACGAAGACTGTTTTACCGGCCCACGAGCTGCCCCGAACCGAGCTGCCCGCTCAGCGAGTCCTCCGCGCACTGCACTAAACCAGGCATCCCCAAACTTCGGCCCTCCACATGTTTTGGCCTACAACTCCCATGATCCCTACATAAGAGGACCAGTGGTCAGAGATGATGGGAATTGCAGTTTGGGGGTGCCTGCACTAAACAAACACAGCGCGGCACGGGGACTCGCTGAGTGGTGCCAGAAATTGCGTCTGCGTATGCCCAGATGCCGAAAATCGCTTCTGTGCAGGCACAATTTTCGGCATCTGGGCATGCACAGAAGCAATTTTCTGCACTGCACACATGTGCAGATTTCTGGCACGCTGCGCCGGTCCGGCCCATGGATGATCTCCATGGGAGTGATCCAGCCCATGGCCGGTAAGCCTTGCCGGCCCCTGTATTAAGCGGTATAGAAATTAAATAATTAGTAATTAATCAACATGAACACTCAGCACATTTTGGGATCATATTATGGGTATGCGTGGCTTTAAAATGAGCATGGAATGCTGAATTCCTGGTATTATTTTCCCACTAGGTATTTTAATAAGCTTGATGAATAGATATTACATGCCTTCTCCTAGCAGATACATAATAAGGGGCTGAAATGTTAAATCTAATACAAAATGATAGAGGAGTGGATGGTAAATCACCTTTTGATGAGGGCAGAAGTAAATGATTTGTCAGTGCATTCCACACTTATTATTTTCTCCCTCTCTCCCAAAAGAACCCAAATGTGGAAATGCGGAAATGGAGTTTCCACTGACACATCACATAATAGTCTTCAAATATATGTGTCATACCCTTTTAAGGCCTTTTAGCACACACAGAGCTTCTCAAGCAAGGAAAAGTGGTTTGATTTTCTTTGCAAAGAAGGCTTAGAGATCCCATCTACATCAGTTCCTGACTGAGTCAGCAAGTTCATCAGTAGCACATTTCCTGCCTCGTAGCTGACAATATCCATGCGAATTTGTGGGAATGGTTTCGGATCCAGTCTTATTTGCCTTCTTTGCTGCCAAATTGCATTAATTAAACACTTCACTGAGAAAACACTGTAAAGGCAAAAATTCATTTGTTAGTCATTTATTTGCATTCATCTCAGCAGCCATAAGTCTATAGCCCCCAAAGCAAAGGATCAAATATAGATTGATTATTTATTCATTTATTGCATTTAAGAGTGCTGCCTTTCTGCCAAGGCAGTTTGCAATTGGAAAATACCAAACCAAAGAAAGTGATATAAAAAGTAAAGTTGCTCTCTCTCTCTCTCTCTCTCTCTCTCTCTCTCTCTCTCTCTCTCTCTCTCTCTCTCTCTCTCACACACACACACACACACACACACACACACAAACACACACACACACACTCCAGGCAGGGATGTCACAGTTCAGTTGGAACAAGCCATGATGCTATCGCTGCCTGACTCCTCCAGTCTCTTCTTCCATCTCAGAGAGCAGATGGTGCTCTGTGATGGGGACAGGACAGTCTTGCTCTGATTCCACACTGCTCTACAAGCCACGCATCATGAATCACACTTTTCAAGGAAATGTTTCTGTACTTATTAGTTAAAATAATTAAATTTTGTGCAATAAGTGTAAGCCACATTGATTCATAGCCAAGTGGAATATAAATAACAAAACGTAAAAAACCTGTTTCTTTACCAACATACCTGACGGTGCTTTTTAAATCTGTTTTTTATGTGGAATTGTTTCTAATTGTTTGCCTATATGGAGTTATTTTTTAAAAGTTTGCATACATGGAAATTGTTTCTAATTGTTTTTTATGGTTGTGTCTGATTTATCTGTTTTATAATTGTATGTTTTGTGGTTGCAACCTGCTCTGGACCCTGTGGGCAATGTTTTTTTTTTTAAGTAAATAAAATAAAGACAGAGTGTGCGGAGGCCAGAGAATCACTATATGAGACATAAGCTGTTATTTATTGGATTTATCATACAGCAAGAGAGTCACACCCTCATGGCATGATCTAGCTTATTGTTTATTTTTCTCACTAAAATAAACCATTTGAAAAGGGAAAGGTAAGCCACAGGAGGGATATTATTACTAACCACTTTCTCCTCACAAAATTACTAACTCCTGTTCCATTCCTGTGCCTCACTTTTGTTCACATTGCCATCTTCTATTAGTATTCATTTATATACCTCTTGGTATGATACAAAATGCCATGGATTGACTGTCTGCCTGATACAAAATGCATTACATTTCTTATTTCATTATCCTCATAACAACCATTTGAGGACATTCTAATTTTGCAGGAGAAAAAGCTGAGCAACTGGAGATTTGCTGAAAGGTTCCCGCCGAGTCCAACATAAAGATGGAACTTGGTCCTCCCCGCAGCAGTACCACAGGACCACCCTATACTAAGCTACTCAGACAGACCCAAGTCATGTTGAATTCAACTGAACTTTACAAAGCCTATATTAGTGCTGAAATAAAGCTGGTTTTTTCCCCCTGGACATGGCATGGTGGTTCTTGAGCTCTGTCAGCAAACCACAGATGATGCAGCCAAATTTTGACCGTGTCACATATGCCTTACCAATAGTGTTACCATGTAAACGGTCTCTTTCCCCACCCTCCTGCCCCACATGTGCTGTCAGGACGGATCTAGTAACAGCTGTTCGACAAGCATCGGAGTACAACAGCATATGTATAGCCAACAACTGTACTTCGGGAAGTATAGGTCAGTGCAATCATCTATTTTGTATGTCCTAGTGGCTTTTTTTGTCCTTGCCTACAACTTTAGGGCGGGACCCAGGTGGCGCTGTGGGTTAAATCACAGAGTCAAGGGCTTGCTGATCAGAAGGTCGGCGGTTCAAATCCCTGCAACGGGGTGAGCTCCCGTTGCTTGGTCCCAGCTCCTGCCCACCTAGCAGTTTGAAAGCACATCAAAGTGCAAGTAGATAAATAGGGACCGCTCTGGCGGGAAGGTAAACGGCGTTTCCGTGCGCTGCTCTGGTTCACCAGAAGCAGCTTTGTCATGCTGGCCACATGACCCGGAAGCTGTCTGTGGACAAACGCCAGCTCCCTCGGCCCTTTACCCTTACAACTTTAGGGCAGGAAGGTTATGAAGATGCTATCAAGGCAGTTAGGTCCCATGGCTTGCAGGTCCATGATCCAGGAGATTTCCTGGAGCCAAGCAGGCCTGGATCTAGTCACTGGCAAGAATTCAACATCATACTACAGTGATGCTACAACAGTGTTTTGCACAAATGAAACCATTCATTCTGTATAAGAGGAATGGAAAGCTTGTGTGCTATCGATGTTAGAAAGTGCAGGATGTGTAATCTACTCCTATGAAATCAAAAGACATCCGGATTCAATGGGAAATCCTTCCAGGTAATCAGGCATAGCATTCCCACCATAAGTTATTCCTTGAGGATATCTGCTTTGTTCTATATTATTGAGTGAATGAGTGGCTAAATCATTAGGTAACAATATTAATAAGTTGCTCAGCTGAAGAAAATGAATAGACTATTTGTCAGATTTTCAGCAGAGAAAACAAGAGTGAAATTCAGTTGCTTTATGCTTCCTGTACTGTGTAATGAGCACTCTTCTTATTCTCTGTATTTAGAATCATAGAATCATAGAGTTGGGAGAGACCACAAGGGCCATCCAGTCCAACCCCCTGCCAAGCAGGAAACTTAATTTTATTTATTTATTTATTCTAGTGAACATTATTAATTGCATATCTAATAATCACAGGAACCATTCCTTATCAGGACTAGGGCTGTCAGGGGATTTTGATACAGATTGGATTTTGCTACAATCCCACCCCAAATAATTTGTCTTGGCAAACTACAGTCCTTGGAATGAACCACAACTCTGCTCTACATTCACAGATCCACAAAGCCCATGCTCCTGTGAAAAGATCTACAAAGCCTTCAGACATTGTACTTATGAGGGCCTGTAATTTCTCTTTTCGTGTTTTAACAGTGTAAAGTGATAAGGGCAGCTTCAAAGCTTCGCACTCCACCATCCAAGATAAATAATAATAATAATAATAATAATAATAATAATAATAATAATAATAATAATAAAATGGGCAATAAGTTTTTTGCATAAGGGGCCTTTGCATACAACAACAAAATGGCTGCCCTCATCAGTACAACATGCCCAGAATACCTAAGTTTATAATACCCTCTTTTTCATGTCACTAAAGGGGGATGCCAATCCTGCAATCACATCCTATCCTTGACTACTAGGCCTTACTGGCTAGGCAGTTACGGACAAGATGAAACTGAGAGACAAAATAGAAACTGAGGGGAGAAAATGTGAACTGGGTTGAAAACCAGTAGAGTTTCCAAATGAAGTCAACCATAGCTATATCATTTCGTGAGGCAAACTAAACATCACTTTAACTATTCCTTTGTCTCCTTCCTAATATCCGAGACAATTTCAACATAATACTTAGGTTCATTAGCATGGTTCTTGACTTGTGGTAAATCACATGCTATGCCTATAGAATGCATACACCACAAGTGTCTCGGAAAAACCAAGACATCCTGTTTTTCCTGCAAGAACATAGTGGCCATTGGGGATGCTGTGATATCATGTGATTCCGCACCAAGATCTCGCCCAAAATAAGAGTGAGAATGCCCCCCCCCCAGCACATATTTTAGGCTCTGTGCCACATGACTTGCACAGGAGCATGGGCGGAAAAACTCGTGTCCTGGTTTTGGGACTCAACATCTAGGAGGCCATGTAGAATGCTAAGTGTATATAAACTATTTGTCCCATTTCTGGCACTTCCCTGAAGAAGAAACTGAGTTCAATCCCTGCTGAAAATCTCACCAGCTGGCTTACTTCACATCATTCTCTATCAAGGCAAACAATAAACTTCAAGGAGTTCTAGCCAAGGGAAAATACTCAAGGAAGATGCAAAGCAGGGCTGGTGAGGAATGTGGCTTATGAAGGGGTATAGGTCCCAAGGGCAAGAGAAGCCTGGAGGGTCACATTTGACCCTCACGCTTGAGATTCCTCATCACTGCCCTGAGCCTTTCTCTAGTTTTAGCCTACTGAGAGAACACCACCACCAATGTTTGGAGACAGGCAAATATCTCCAAGGGCTCTGAAGTTTGTTGTGAGGCTGACCTCAGGGCATGTAAGCCATAACAAACGGACATGAAGTCCTTTTTTCCCACTGCCTGAAAAGGTTGGTGTTTAAGAATGTGGAACATTGGCTTCTCAGAAAAACTTACACACAACAGTAGGTAGGCAAAGATTTCAGCAAAACAGGATAGGTGATTGGATGTTTGGTTCCCATTTCTGGCTTTTGCCAACAGAAGTGCGGAGAAAGTAAAGATGCTGGCCCAAACTTTGTTTTGGGGAGACTTCCATCAAATGCTAGTTTTGTAGTGTGATGCCAGAACGCACAACAGAAGACATGGGTGCATGTTGTTCTATACAGAAAAGTTTATTGAACAAATGATTCACTATGTTGGGGCTTGGAAGCATGTTTGTGTCTTGTTCTCTTTTATGGTTGTGCACTTGTTAGGAGTAATAAAAAAGAAAGTACCGTATATTAAAAGAAGAAGAAATGATAACCAAGAGAAGCAATCAAACAATACGTTTCTGACTATCAATAATGTGGTGGTCCCCACCGAATAACACACACACACACACAACACATAACTTTTGTAGGCTGACTTAAGTCCAGGTCTTTCAGAAACCTGAATTCTTTATTAGAATTCATCTAATGAACAGCACAGTTTGCATTTTGTGCTGAGTGCTGTAAATCAGAGCATGCAGCCACTCGTTCCCATCCACTGCAATTTGCATACTGAAGTCTCTGAAGTTCTTAGGACATACCTGTATCATTTTGCAACATTAACCAGTACGGTTTGTAGAAGTTTCTCACAATGTATCACTTTCCCCAAGTGTAGTCTTATACTTTATTTAAATCTGTGAGCATTCCTTTGTATTTACCCCTAATAAAATTGCACCAAATGAACATATAGCCAGTTGAACGGGTGGGATGCAGTACCAGCCTATGCATGCTTACTCAGAAGTAAGTCACTGTGTCAACCTGAAGGGAGGTCTCAGTTGGAATTAGTTGGATAAGGGCTATATAATATTAGGGTTGCCATATTTCAAAAAGTAACATTTCTAGCTTTTTTGTGAACAACTCCAAATTGTTGAGCTTTTGGGAAGAAGCCTCCCCCCCCCCAATACTGATTTTAAGCTTTTGGATATATTTCCGCTGCTTTTTCCATCACATTGCCGTACATTCGGGTTTTCCCAGACATTTTGCCAATTCGGCAAAATTCCCCCTGGGAGCCATTTTTACACCTGGAAACCAGGACATGTCAGGAATTTTCCTGACATATGGCAAGCCTAGCTATATATTACTTGGGTACAGTGGGGATGCTTATAAAATTTGCACATGACACAAAACTGGGACGGATAGCAAATACTCTAGTAGACAGAAACAGAGTTCAAAATTATTGTGGCATGCTAGGCCAAATCCAAGAGATAATCGTACACTCCTGAATTTAGATGCAAGGCATCAAAGACATGTGCTGTAGGGGGTAGACATGGTTTAACAGCACTACTTGTGAACATGATCTAAGTATCTTCATTTATCACAAGCTGAACATGAGCCATCAGTGTGATGTGGCTGCTCAAATAGCTAAATTTAGGCTGTATAAACAGATACATAGGGTCCAGATTGAAGACAGGAGTGCCTGGCGTGCTATGGTCCATGGGGTCACGAAGAGTCGGACACGACTAAACGACTAAACAACAACAACAGCGTCCAGATTATGAGAAGTAATTGTCTCACTCTATTCTGTACTGAAGTACGATACCCAGTTCTGAGCACCACAGTTTAAAAAGGATATGAACAATACTATGCATATTTAGCTTATAAAATAATAATAATAATAATAATAATAATAATAATAATAATAATAATAATAATAATAATAATATACTATGCATATGCAGCTTGAAATGCAGCTGGGCCGAGGGAAGATTGCCTTGCTCTGTTTAAAGTTTAAAATATCTGTTAAGATGGGGAAGTCTGTCTTTCTTTCTTTCTCTCTTTCTTTCGAGTTCCTGGTTGTGTGAACTACTATATTAAACATTCAGGAGCAAAGCTGATAACACCTGAAACCCACAGCACCTCATCTTTCAAGTTGAGTGCAGGCAACTCCATCCAAGCCCATCTAATCCTGGATCAGCTCTCCTCTTGAGCAACAGCACTTCTGGTGGCTGAGCTGAAATGAATAGGCCACTCTTTGTGGGTGGGGGTGCTGCATGGATGCACACATAGGCTTCCTACCAGCTTTTGGACCATGGACACAAACACATGTTCTTTGCATTTCTCTTGCATCAGGAAAATCTATTCCGGGATGTACATGTGACCTTCAGCTTATCTGGTGCATGTTGGCAACTAACAAATAAACATTCAGCCTTCTGGCAATAAAAACCTCATCCTGTCATTCAAGAATGTTTTTTTTCCCCCAGAAGCCTTCATTGATATGAAATATCTTCCATTTCATACATTCTTTTTCCCCTTTGTGAATCATTATGAAATAGCATACAGTGGTAACTCGGTTTAAGTACACAATTGGTTCCGGAAGTCTGTACTTAACCTGAAGCGTACTTAACCTGAAGCGAACTTTCCCACTGAAAGTAATGGAAAGTGGATTAATCCGTTCCAGATGGGTCCGCGGAGTACTCAACCTGAAACATACTTAACCCGAAGTATGAGTGTAATTGGTACTGGAAGTCCGTACTTAACCTGAAGCGTATTTAACCTGAAGTGAACTTTCCCATTGAAAGTAATGGAAAGTGGATTCAAAGAATCATAGAGTTGAAAGAGACCACAAGGGCCATCCAGTCCAACCCCCTGCCAATCAGGAAACACCATCAAAGCATTCCTGACAGATGGCTGTCAAGCCTCTGCTTAAAGACCTCCAAAGAAGGAGACTCCACCACACTCCTTGGTAGCAAATTCCACTGTCAAACAGCTCTTACTGTCAGGAAGTTCTTCCTAATGTTTAGGTGGAATCTTCTTTCTTGTAGCTTGAATCCATTGCTCCGTGTCCGCTTCTCTGGAGCAGCAGAAAACAACCTTTCACCCTCTTCTATATGACATCCTTTGATATATTTGAACATGGCTATCATATCACCCCTTAACCTTCTCTTCTCCAGGCTAAACATACCCAGCTCCCTAAGCCATTCTTCATAAGGCACTGTTTCCAGGCCTTTCACCATTTTGGTTAATCCGTTCCAGACGGTCCGCGGAGTACTTAAACTGAAGCGTACTTAACCTGAAGCGAACTTTCCCATTGAAAGTAATGGAAAGTGGATTAATCCATTCCAGACGGGTCCACGGAGTACTTAAACTGAAAATACTGAAACTGAAGCGTACTTAAACCGAGGTATGACTGTACTTTCCTTTCCCTTTTTGCATTCCTGAGAGATCGTCACAATTTATGTTATGACCCTTTTTCAGAATTCCGGCCTGGAAACATGATCCCCGATCAAGGAAACCACAAGCACAACATAGGTCATGCCATGATCAGATTCTTCATACGAAACTACTATTTATATATTAATTTATTACATATATTCCCAACTCCTCCAAAGAGCTCAAGGCGGCACACATGATTCTCCCTCTCCCCATTTTATCTTTACAACAAGCCTGTGAGGCAGGCTAGGCTGAGACCTTGTGACTGGCTCAAGGTCACCCAGGTCATGGCTGAATGGTGATCTGAACCCTGGTCTCTGAGGTGTTAGTCCAACATTCAATGTGCATGGTCTTGTTGTATTGCCCCTTTGATGAATGCATTCCTGTGTCCTCACTGCATAGAAATTTGTTGCATATCTGCTGCAGTAGGTCTGCTTGCAGAAGTCCATTTCCATATGTGCAGAGCTGCCACTGGGTGCTGGTATGAGTTTATAAAATGTAATTTATATACCTGCCATTTTGGAACTAGAGATCTGCATAGCATTTAATAAAGACCTGAAGCTATTCCTGTCCTTCAGCACATTTTCTGGCTGACTAGCCTATCACTACATAACAGAGTTATGAACACCAAAAGAATATAATATGTTCATTCAAGTGTTAGAGGGGGAAAAAACACACACACTCCAAGTTCACTTTGAAGATCCACAAGCCATTGAAATTAATGGGACTTGAAAGCATTTACCTTTGCTTGGTATTTGCCTGAAATCTTCATCTTGAAAGTGGCTGTAACTTAACTGAAGAAATCAGAAACCTGATCTTCAAATAACTCTGGTTCCAGATCCCCAAACGGTTCAAAGCTTAAAAGAAAAGTGCTTAGTTTAGTCACATATCTAGAAACCTAGACATCAAGCTGTGATCCACAGGGCATGCCACAAATTTGATAAGCATTTAAAGAAAATTTTGGAAAAGACAATCAACCCTTCAGCAGTCTAAGGCTGATCCTAAGCCACTTATTTGGAAACAAGCTCAATTAAAATAGGCAGAATTTCCACATAATCGCCCTGATTTGGCAATATGTTACTTATAATAATATAGTGATTTTAACTGCAAATGTTAGCCTAATGTTAGAACTCAGAGGGATGCTGCAGGCTTCTGATAGGAGCTATGCAAAATGAACTACAAACAGCAGTGTGCAATCTTCAAGAGATTTTGAAAAAAAAAATACCACCCTCGAACGGTGGAGTACAAAATCTTTGGGCTCACTAATAAATGTTTCAGACCAAGAGGGTGGCTTTCAAAGCAACACAGAAGTACTGAAACTGTACTCCTGCAAAACATGTTTATGAGTCCAAAAAAAAAAGAAGAAGAAAAAGTCATGCATCTCCACAGCGATGTGGGTTCAGATCATACATCTCACAGTGAAAATGATGGCACCACCTGTGGCATTACAGCAAGCATGAAAAGCAAATGGTTGTATCACTCTCAGAACCCCTTTTAAAAACGCTGTTGGAAATCACAAAGGCTGCCTGCTGAAGCCCACTCTGTCCATTCATGAAATGCAGTGACTGGCCAAATGTCACCTAGTGAGCTGCAGGGCTGAGTGCAAACTAGAACCTCCCAGGGCCAGCTCAACACTGGGTTGTGTGTTCTGAAAGGGGATTATATATCAAGTGAGGTTGAGTGCAGGGCAAGGCCTGACACTCAGCACTGAGCAAAGATGGCTTCCTAGAATTCTCTATGCTATTTGAGGTTTTCCGCTATTTGGGAAGGGGGATTTCCTTTAATATTGTCGTGTGAGAGGGGAAGGGGGGGGGTTGGCCAGATGGAACAGTCCTCCATCTCTTCCCATGCACTGGGCCAGGGGTTCCCCCAATTTGGGGATGGTGGAGGTGGAGTGGGTAAGCTCCATTGCACAAGCAGAAGCCCTTGTTCAGAGCTTCCACTGACCGGACTGATTGGTTGAGATTTCAGCTCATACACAAAGCAATCCAACCACCCTTTGCACCCGGCTGTGGGGATGGGTAGGGTTCGATTGGATGGAGGTGTCTCCCTGCCAGTCTCAACTGGCCTTCTGCCACCTGCTGGCTGTGGAGTGACACCAGCATAACTCTGCTTGTGTGGTGCTCCCTTGCTTTCAGCCAAATACGCAGGCAGAAGTGCTAGTGGTAGAATCCCCACAGGTGACAGCCAGTAGTAGTAAGCCCAAAATGGGGCTTTCCAGGAGTGTGGAGGGGGTGGAACTGAGTCACCCCAGAATTCATTCCATCCACAAATAGCCCTGCTGTTGTCCCATGATGGCATCAGGCCCATTCCATGGCCAATCACTGCACACCGCCAGGCTAGGGGAGTAATCTGCCTGCTCCTAATATCATGTCCTAGACTCCAAGGCAGCAGAGTGACAGGTGCAAAGGTGGTCCTGCCGCTCTATAAAGTTGTGCTGGACTGGAGGGAGAATTAGGATTGTTCCCTTCATGTTGAATGAAGCTTCATGGTTACTTTATGTTGGGCTGTGGGAGAAAGACAGGAAGCCGGGGGGGGGGGGGGAGCCACCTGCTTCCTTTAACATCATTAAAGCATTGTGAAATAATATTGAATGAAACTGGTCCCACAGTTGGTCGAATACAGTTTGTTCTACCCAAGACACACACCAGATGTTCTGTTGCCGCTCCTTCTTCTCCAGCGGTGGTAGCAGTCATTTGGGCAGTTGTGCTGGTATTTATTTTCTTCATTTCATACCAGGCACTTCCAGTTCTGAAGGACTCCCAAGGTGGTTTATACACAATAATAGTGAAAAATGAAACAATATACAACAAAATTTCACAGAACGAATAAATATAGCACAGAAACAAAACCACAGTAGCATAATTAAAAGGGGCATCGTTGTTGTAAAAGGCGTTCTGAGCTGTCCTCTTCCTTCTGCTGGTCAGCTGTTAATCTAATCAGTGCCATAGCCTCTGGCTATCACAACTCCAACAACCATCTTAACTAGCAGCTCCTTCCTCCCACAGTGGCCAAGAAGGAAAGTGGCCCCTTCTCCAATTGTTCACTCTTCACGTACCTGCGTAGTCATTAACCTAAACAATGATAGCCAGCCAAAAGCTTTCTCAAAGAGCTAAGAGGCAAGCAGTGACTGGGCCAGGTGGGTGCGTTTTAGTAAAGAAGTCAATAACCACAGTGCCACAGCCGAAAAGACCCCAAGTCTCCTGGTGATGTCACCAGGCAAGGGACAGACCTTCCAGTGTTGCCTGTCTGGTTCCTAATCATGTTTCACAGTCGACCTCGGTGGACAAGAATCTTTATATGTTCTGTAATTGGCATAGAGGACAGTTAATATCATTTTGGGTAGCTGAAAGTCTAACGAAAGGCTGAGAGTGAGCCCTGAAAGACAGGCATTATGTGAATATTATTTCCCAACGAAAAATGGCAATCACTATAATTTTTTACTAGATATACTAAAGAAAATTGGATCCTCAGCAGATGCCTATGCCCTGCATACATATGAATTATTCTTTCCAAGCATGTTTTCTCTCCCCTTTACAAATCTACCAATCGTCGTTCTCCAGTAAATCTCCTTCCTCTTCCACAGTGCATTTCTGCCTGTCACTTCAAAACAATCTAAATCCTTTAATGTTAAGCCAAGAGGTTATTGTGTGGCAATGTCCCTCCCTCCCCAGAAATAAGGAACAAGACACAGTGAAGTAAGTTTAAGTGGGTGAAAAGGCCACAACTTTATTGGTTAAGGATGTTGAGCGGTATTGGCTTAGGCATTGGACCCTAACCGACTATATCCGACTATAACCCGTGTGTTACAGTCTGGGAGAAATTAACCACCAGAAAGGAGCCCAGTGATATGCATCTACTGAGACACCTCCTGTGGCCACCGTTGGGGGGTGCCATAAGGCCCTGACCTCCGTAGGCCCAGGACAAAGCTACCACCCCCGGAACCCCTTTAACGGGATTAAATCTCCAATTTCGGGCAGAGGATGATGTAATCTGCCCCCCATTCTTTATTTATGCAAATTTCCAATGCCTAACCGCCAAACCAAGTTGTGACGAAATGCTATGAGGTAGGCGAAAAAACCAGATTGGCTAATCCAAGTGGAAAAAGTCCTACCCGGCCCCACGGCCAACCGAGGCGACCGACTGACTCCATAGCAGCGTCGGCCTAACCTGCCTAACTGCCTAACCAGAGGGTGGGTGGGTGGGTGATCCGATCTCTCAAGGTGCCGGGCGAAGGAGAGGCAGAGTTCCCGCCTCCAGCCTGGTTTAAACACGGGGGAAGCCCCACCCGGCTGGCCCTATTGGTCAGCCGGGAATGACGGAGGCGGGAACCCCCATCTCGCGAGAGGGCTGAACTCTCAGCCCCCTCGCAAGGGTCGAGACGGGCCACGCCCACAACACCACCTCCGTAAAATGCGGAAGTGGTTTTGTGTGGCAATGTCCCTCCCTCCCCAGAAATAAGGAACAAGACACAGTGAAGTAAGTTTAAGTGGGTGAAAAGGCCACAACTTTATTGGTTAAGGATGTTGAGCGGTATTGGCTTAGGCATTGGACCCTAACCGACTATATCCGACTATAACCCGTGTGTTACAGTCTGGGAGAAATTAACCACCAGAAAGGAGCCCAGTGATATGCATCTACTGAGACACCTCCTGTGGCCACCGTTGGGGGGTGCCATAAGGCCCTGACCTCCGTAGGCCCAGGACAAAGCTACCGCCCCCGGAACCCCTTTAACGGGATTAAATCTCCAATTTCGGGCAGAGGATGACGTAATCTGCCCCCCATTCTTTATTTATGCAAATTTCCAATGCCAAACCGCCACTCGAGCCCCAAAGGCTCGCCGCCAATACCCTCACACCCGCAACCAATGCTCCAACCCCCTAATTATGTCACCTAACCAAATGTTGTTTCCTTGGGGTGAAAGGTGTACTCCGTCCTTACGATAAAGGGCTGCTTCAGTGCTTACTAGCTCTGGGTGGGAAATTATCTGACCCTGCGTAATACAAATTATCTGACCCTGCGTAATACAAATGAGTTCAATAGCCTCCTGGTTCTATTCAATGCCTTTGAGCAAAGCCCATCACGCCAAACGCGCCTCTGCAACAAGGCGGACCACAGCAACGTCATCCCCGGAAAAGAAGCCAACAGCTTGTCAAAGTTCTCAAAGATATTCCATTTCAAGTCCACTGCGTTTTGATACGCCAAATCATTCTCCCCCAGCTGTATGACCAGCGCATGGGGGGGCCCAACTGAAGCAGCCCTTGCCAAGACAGCAGGCAGGAGTTCTTTCCACTGCATTCCGCGCCTGGCGCTCCACGATACTTTGACAGTTTCTGGGAGGCCAAGATCACTCCCAAGACTGGTTTCAATTGCCCTTTCTTTGGCCCAATGCAAAATGCTGTGACCCGCAATCCACACATTGATGTGGCGCCCATCTGGAAAGGAAACAATGGCAGACAGGGGATCAGTCGATGGCAGACCGGGGAGTGAGGGCTTGCGGCTAAGAGGTGGGGCACAGGTATCCTTTATAAGCATTGGACTTCCACCTTCCCAGTTCTTGAATCCTTTCAGCTGAAAGGCCCAAGTGCATCGCGGAGGTTGCTGCACCGATACGAAAGGAGTGGGTGGAGAACTGGCTCGGGTCAACGCCACACAGTGAGAGGGCCTTGCGTAAAACCTGTGTGAACCAGGAGCGCGTGATCTTAGAACTGTCATGGTGGATCAACAGTGGATCTGTGCCAGCCGGTCTCAGATATAGGAAGTGCCTGAGGTCCCTTACAGGACAAGGGCCTTGGCCACCTGCTGCAGGGAGGCGAATGGTGGCCCCTAACCCCCGCTGATCCATTTTAGAACGGCAAATGTGCACTACTGCTAACAAACTAGATAGGGATACATCCTGCATCCTGATCCCTCGGGAGGATCCATCAGAGTGGTCCTCACATACTACTTCTCCTACTCTGAGGGCCCCAAAGTATGCTAGAGAGAAGGCTGCGGAAAACAGGCTCGCCTCATAAGGGGACCAGCAAAGGGATGTCAATTGACTGTGAATCTTGCACAGCAGGTCAAATATAATGGGTCTCCTGGGGTCACCGGCTGGCGGCTGCAGCCTGCGCCAACCTTCCATGGCCCTGCGCAAGTGAAAGTTATCGCAAGGGTCCGAGGAGTACAGGGATTGTAGAAGAAAGAGATCGCTGCCATGTGTATGTTAAGTGTCTTGGCCGCACGGCCCAACTCCCTTAGGTGAACCACATATTGCATGACCTCCCCCTCTGTGGGGGGCCCAAAGGTGAAGGGGAGGGACCCTTATTTCCGAATTTAGAAAATTCAGTCCAAACGCGTTTGTAAGAGCTCAGTGTCGAGGGGGCAACTGATGCGAATACTCCCTTCAAGATTTCTCGCTCCCAAGGCTCTATAGGGACTCCATGAACAGCTCTGGACACCGCTGCGCCTCCGGTGCCAGCGAGCGGAAGCGGTCCATCTGGAAACGAGACAACACATCGGCGATATCATTATTGACCCCAGGAACGAACTTGGCAGTGAAATGCAAGTTTAGCTCTATACTGCGCAGCACAAAGGCCCGCAGAAGGGGCAGACACTCTCGTGGAACGGGATGATTGTCTGGACATCACGCAGACCACCGCTTGATTATCGGTCTGGAAGCAGACCCGGCGGTTCCTGAATTCCTCAGCCCCACAAGTGTGCCGCCACCACGATTGGGAAGAATTCTAGGAAGGTTAGCTACTCCCACAGCCCATTGAGGCAGGCATCACGATGCCTCTAGTAACCCCGGGAATAAATGTGTTGGGAAGGTGAAGATAAACTTAAGATGAAGCTGCCCAATTGTGTGGAGCGGGAGTGACATGCTCTTGGACTGCTTTGCACGGCCACCAAAGACTGCTCGATTATCAACCCAAGGCAAACGTGGTGATCTCTCAAGTCCTCCATCCAAGGTGAACTGGAACTATTATGAAAGAAAATTCAAAAGGTTAAATAGCATGCAATAGTAACCAAGCTAGCATCATGCACATGCAGGTGTCCGTGAGAGAGACCTGATTGAACCAGACAATGTGGGAACAATCTCAAATTGCCCTGCCAGCATACCTTAAGAAGAGGACTGAAGCCCAGCTGATGCACACCCACCGGTGCAGGCTCTAGAGCCAACTGTAAATCCCTGACATTTATGTTCTGGGCGAAAAAGTGTGTGCCATGCCATGGGCAAGGTCAGCACATGCTCCAGGAAGCCATACCAGCCATCAAGGTGCCGGGCGAAGGAGAGGCACAGTGCATTTCTGCCTGTCACTTCAAAACAATCTAAATCCTTTAATGTTAAGCCAAGAGGTTATTTCCATTCCCTAGCCCAGTTTTGATAATGTTTCCCAAATCTATCTTTCCCCCATTTCTATTTTTAAATATCATCACTTATCAACTGTGCTGTTCCATTTTCCATTATGTTGGGCATGCTGTGTAGGCCTGCTGAATAGCCATAATGTGCTGATTTGGACTGCTTCAGTTTGCCACCCTTGGTTACTTGGCCAACTGAGGCAGACAAGGAGAATTGTATCCATTATACCTCTATGGAGGCTTTGTGTAGTGGTAGGTGAATAATTTTGGTACTATTTTATATCCACAAAGCCCATTAAAGTACACTCTAAATAGCCCTTGTATTTCAGTGGGGTGTCCCTTAATGATCTGGGAAAGGCAAGAAGTTCAAAACATTCACAGCCAAAGAAAGTCAGATTACAGGCAGGGAGTTAAACATCTGTAGCTGTCCGAAAAAAATATGAATGAATAAATAAATGGTTGGTAAATCCCTAAATGGAATGCCGTTTTACATCTGTACAAGTTTACATCCATTCACACACACAGTTTACTCCTGTATTTGTCTATGAAAGAGCAGAAATAGGAAGGGTCTATCACATCTGATGTTTTCAAAGAAGAAACATTTGTTAGTGAAATATGAATTAGTTTCTAACATTTCATGATGTTCACTGTTCTCACCAGTAAGAATATTGCAGTTGTTCTGAGTATAAGAGCCCCAGAAGTGGTTATTCTGGAAAAACAGCAATGTATTAATGTTAAAGAAACTTGCCTTCTTGTATTTTTTTAAGGTTATCCTGACTAAACCCGAGGAAGTGGTGAATTGATGAATACCAGTCCTGGGGAAGATTGTGAGTTAGAAAATAATGTATTCAAAGTAGACCCACTGAAATGAATGAGCATGGCTAAATTGCACCCATTAATGTCAGTAGCTCTATTCAGAGCAAAACTTTGTTGAGTGCCACCCAATGGATTGGATCCAAAGAAATGCAAGTAGAACTCTATTTCCACATCAGTGATTTCTCGACATTCCTCCCCACAGCAGCTCTCTCTGTACAAAAAGAGTGGGCACAAAAATGAACATGTTGGCAAAAAAAAAAGTAGAAAAATGCATTGTATATAGGAAAACCCATTTTCAGCCTCCTGTCTGAAAATATCTTAAAATGTGATTCCAGCAGCTTTTATAAATGTATTTACTAAGCAAAGATGGATACCTTTTGCACAGCTGGTCTGCTATTTTGTTTTCTTAGCACTGTGTGCCCAGGCTTGCAATCATTCTAGCATGTTTCTTCTAAAATCTTGCTTAATCTGACTTTATGGATGCTAAGGTTGTAATTAAAAAAAAGGAGTTAAACATTGCTGAAACAGCCAGTTCTCTCCCCCCCCCCCCACAATAATAATGTGTTGACTGTACAAAGTACCAAGTGAGCAGCTGCAGTACTATTATGGCACAACTCTTGGCTGACTTCGGTAGGAAATATGCGTTCTGCAACATTTTCTGTTTTCTTAAGCAAATTACCTTGATTTTGATCATTCTTCATCAGAGCACATTGAACATCTAAAAAAGACGTTGGCTATGTCAAAATGTAAATCCTGCCTTACCTTTACAAAAAAAAAAAAACCCTTAGCTGATTAGAAGCATCAGCTGCAAGCAAATAAAACAAACATCTCAATATAAACATTCAAAATCAAATGCAATACACTATTTTATTTTGAGATCAGTATTAGTGAGAAAGACAGGGTCTTTTAAGAGGTGCTGCTCTCTGTCTTTCAGATGGGTATGAGTTTTCCCCATCCCCACAGTGCAGGAAGAGATTTCGTCCTGGAGGAGGAGGAGGAAGGAACATCAAGGCCATGCATGGCCTACCAGAGTGGGCCAGGCACCTGGCCTTAGGTAGGGTAGTGTTGCCTTGATACTTTCTCTTTTGCTTCAGCATCTCACCCACCATGTGGAGTAGTATGGGCTTTGGTAGCTGTCTTTCTAGGTCCTGAGTAGGTTGGGTTTTTTTTTGGGGGGGGTGCCTGATTAGCATGTGGCACACTTTCTTCAACTAATTGTGTCCTCCCTTAAAGAGGGCACGTGTTGCGGTGCGACCTGGCAACCAAACCCTGTGTTGTGGGTGGGTACGATTGGATAGCCACAACACCCGATTGGTAGGTCCCTTGATGCTGGGTTTAATCAGGCCAATGGGATGCTAGCCAAACCGATCAAGGGACCTAGATATACCCATGCACGTGACCCAGAGCTTCCTCTTTTGGTGCGTGCATCAGAACAACCGCCCACCTCTCCTTACTTTTAGGGCTTGTGCGCTTGACCTTACTATGCCATTGTGTGTCGCCTGTCATTGGGACAGGGGCACGGCAGGAATTTCCCCCACTTGGCTGATTGGTTGGTGCCACTTGGGTTTCTCTTGCCGCGTAGCTAATCGTCACAACTTGTAAGGTTGCAGATAGGCTCTGGTTCAAGTGAAAGGGATGGGAGAACGCTCTCGCCATCCCTATGTGAAGGGTATCCCGTTAAAGGAATCCAGCGACTCACTGGTTTGGTCAACACTGAGAGGGGTTGTGGCCATGCCTGAGTCCAGGGGGACATCTGGGTGGTGGACATAGCATGTCCCCAGCTTTCCACCAATCCAGGTGTTCACCCTAGGCAGACCTATGCTGGTGCCCTGGGTCAGCGCTACCTGCAACGGTGCAGGGAGCTAGTCAAACCAGAGCCTATGCAACCACTCACCTGATGTAATCAATAAAGTTGTGGCCTAAATTCTGCCAAAAACCAAACCAAAATTTGAATCTTGTCTGAATTCATTTATAGGGGGAGGTTTAAAGGTCTAAACACGCAACTCCACGCTGCACATGTGAATAAAGTATACAGAAATGACAAACCTGATGTGAACTGTGGGTGCATACAATATTATCCCTAGGGCAGAATCAGCTACCAGGTTTTTCCTGCAGCTTATGGACCATCATTATGTGTTATTCTGGCAGGGCAGCACTAAAGAGCAAGAAGCCACAAAAAAGAAAAGGTGTGTGGGAGAGGCAAAAGGCAAAGCTTCGAAATTATGCTAGAACAACACTGATTTTACCATATAGTACACCCAGCACTTTGGGGCGTGTTGCTATCTTTAGGGGCAAAAATATCTCATTGCACTTAATGTATCTCTGCATATTGTTTAAAAAAATGGAACTTACCTGTGAAAAGCTTCAGTCCACTTAAACTAGAATCCTGCCACCCAGTCCATTGCACCTTATATCAAGGAACCTTATATCAAGTCAAACTGAGACACTACAGCTTCTGGATAGCTTTGCCTAAACAAAAATATTTTTAGGTGTTGCTTCTGAAAAGTTTACTCATTAGATATTTGTTAGGGGACCTTTTTTCCTGGATTTCACTTGTAAGAGCCATCTTTTTTTAAGGGAACACTGTTCATTTTTAATAAGCATTAATCACTAGAAATGAATATGTCATATTTCCTGAAAGACTGACGTTTTTGGCTGCTCCAAATTTTTCACAGCTGTGTGAGTGAAAACAGTGGCGCACATGCACACACAGTGTCATAAAATAAATCCTCTAGTAATATGATCTAGCTAGTTAGCTCGCTACCTAGCTATCTGCAAAGGTAACATAGCAGGTGATGGTACAAGGGAGATATTAATTAAAATGCCAACTCTTAATTACGCTTTGTTTGAACACAAGAGAGAGAGAGAAGAGAATTTCCTGAGGGCAGCAAGAAGATTGTATTTACATTTCAGTTGTGGACAGGTGCCCAGATTTTAGCTTATCTATCATTTGCTACATGCTGGGTTTGTTGCCTACAAGCTGCCATCACTAATGCTTTGGGATGGTGCCCACATTTCAAGTAGTGTTTCTCTCAGGTCAGGGTCAAAACTAGTTATGGTGCCATGTGAAATCCACCCACCATGTTTAGTAAAAGCTCAAGCAAACCAATGCACCAAATAAATAAATACATCAGTTCCTCTTTTTGCCTCTTTTGTTAAGTAAAATACTCATCCATTTTGCAGTTGTGAAACACATGCCTTTGTTGAGAATATTTCCATTCCAACCCTCCCACTTTTGACAGACACTCAGAAACCCAAAAACTGGTTCACGCATTCAGTTAGTTTACTTGATGACTGAGTAATTAGACAATCACAAATCAAGGACCTCAAGCAGAGCTTTGATAGCACTTCCTCTAATGTGACGCTTTTCAGTTAAATCAGTTCACTCATTGGGCTGACAATCATTCAGTGCAGAGCAATCAACTGAAGAGAAATGTGGATTATTTAGGTTTCGATCCAGCCCAAGTTGCAGATGGGCTGAAGTTCAGTGCTCGGCATGGGAAATTCTGAATTTCCCGCTATTTTATCAGATGAATCCTATTTTCTATATTGGTTTTCAGCAATTACATTTAACTTGGATCCAAAACAAAATCTTGGATTGTAAAACAAAACAATTTCTTTTCTGTATTTAATTACATAATCTTGTAATACTGTATTACAAAGTGGTCATAGGTTATAGCATATCTCTAATCTGTGGGATATACCTCATAAAGAATTTAAAAGAGTGGTACATGACATTGAATGCCCTAATAAATATCTCAATAGTGATTTAAACAAGTTTCCATTTTGAACTTGAAGTTCAACAAACTCGTATCTTGTTTGGCAAGGGTCAAGTAGTTAGCATTTTTAATCTGGGAAGAGAAATTCAGATTTATTTATTTTCAAAGGTAATACATGAAGGGGGGAGGATTTTCCAGAGCTATAAGAATATATTGCAGAATTGTGTTTCTTTTCTCTGTGTCCCCCCCCCCCCCAATGCCATAAAGCAGCACTTCAGAGTGGCTGGTCTACTTTAGATGTGGGTGTTTTTGATTCAGAGGAACATTAAGACAAGGAACAGATTTCAAACAATTTTGATGACTGTTTCTTGATCTGCATTATTCAACAAATTCCAAAGAGCAAATAATTCCATCCAGAACATGTAGAAGCCATTTCCAAAGAGGAATGAATGGCATGCACACTAAAAAAAAACAACCCATCCTGACGTGCTTTCTGCCTTTAGGATTTTCCTGTTGCAAGTGTAGTTGTGTTATATGCGTAGTTCCACACATCATTTCGTTTGTGACTCTCATCAAATGTCTGCTCTTACTAAAATAAATATTTTTATGCCCGATCTCAATTTCAGTTGAGATGTACTCTAAAATTTCAAGTGCCATTTCCATTTCCTTCCCAGAGTCAGAAAGCAGACTACAGATCCATTACTTATTTTTAAAATCTGCCAAATGCTGTAAGCATTCCTGGAGTGGGATTATTGTGCCATTACACTTCCATCTATAGATCCATCTCCCTGATTTGTGTTTTTCTCTTTATGAAAGGATCAGCAGTGCTTTGAATGTAGCTTTGTCCATGTCTATGTGGAAGAAGATTGAGATGGGTTGAAAATGTTATTAAGCTTTCATATGGGAATGTGAGTATCCCACAACAAGTAAATTGGTCGCCGTAATGCACTGGAAGGAAAAGTCCAAGTCAATTTGGTGGTTATACCTTCAACAAAACACCTAAAAGACTATCAGGGGAAGCCAAAAAGGTTTCTTAGAAGCCCTGCTGGATCTGATTAAAGGCCATTCTAATGCACTGTCCCTCTAAGCAGAGTGAACAACTAGCTCCCTATACAGAACAAACAAGCAGGACATGAGGGCTATAGCATTCTCTATCGCAGCCAGCGAGGTGGGTGGCCTGAGGAGAGTCACGAGGCCTCAGTTGGGGGCCTGAGGTTCCCCATCGCTGGTGTAGAGCCACTTTGCACATTGTCCAATATTGTGCCCCAGAGGCATCCTGCCACTCTAAGTGGGGTGTCTCTTAAGTGGGGTGTCTCTTTACTTGAACCACATGGCACAGTGCGAACATACTTAGTGTTCAGAGTTGCCCAAGCAGGGACGGCTCTAGGGGTAGGCTGGGTGGCACGGGGTGCCAGGGCGCTGGTCCGGCAGGGGGGCGTTGTGCAGCAGAGCAGCGTGGAAGCCATGCTGCGCCCTGCGACCGCCCACCAGCCACGACAAGAAACGGGGGCGCTGGAGCGATCTCTGCACCACGGCTCCAGGGCACCCGACATGGTTGAGACGGCCCTGTGCCCAAATCACAGGCAGAATGCAAAGAGCCCTTCTGACTTGGTAGGATGCCCATCTCACACTTGTCACTTCTGGGAATGAGCTGCGGGTAGCACCATGGCACACCCTAGGGGACATCTCACCCCCTGCACAACTTAGCCAGTGAGGGTTGTCAAAGCTGTAAATATTGGTCATCAATTATGACAAACAGATGAACAAACAAATACAGTATTTGTCATCTGTCAGGCCACAATCCTATTTTCAACAAATTTCCTGGGGGAGGGGTTCATTTTAATTCTTTTTCTTTAAGGCAACTCTATCATCTACCTATCTATCTATCATCTATCTATTGGAAAGTTGGGTAGGTGGGTAGGTTTAAAATTCAGTTGCAGTGATCACTAACCTCTTCCCGGCCTTCGCAAAATAAAGCTATTAAGTTGTCATTACTTGCAGATAGTGCTCACAGGATGTACGATCGTCCCACAGTACATACTCAAGGGAAACTAAATCAGCTCCATCAGCAGCCTCCACTTTTTCATCTTCATGCTCAGCTGCTGTCAAAACAATCCCTACATAAGATGGGATTTTCCAGCCAGCTGGCCACTAGAAAAAGTCAGTCTCCCAGGTCCTCTAAAATCTGTATCCAGAGCATTCAATTAAGGCAGTATTTCAAAATGCTTTATGGCTTGTTGTGTCTAAATCATGTCTACGCTATTCTCTGTATGGCAGTAAAAGCTTACGGTGAGTTTGGGCCCGATGGTAAAGGGCGAGTCCACACTTGCCTGGATATGACTGCAACACCCAGTGATGGCCTGCATGTGGAAAGAAACCACCAGAAGCAAACGCCACCAACCAGAGCTTTTGTGCAATAGTCGCAATATTTCTCAATGGATCCATTTTACACATTTGCTATCAAAACATCTGTCACGATCACACAGGATCCCCAGACATTTAACGGTCTATTGATCCCTGTGCCACCACAGTACTCGCTGCCACCAACCAGGTACTCCCTGATAAATCACTGAGCAGTCAGGGTTTAGAATGTGAACACAAAACTCCAATTTATTTCTCACAGATTACAAGCTTATGATTACTCAGGTAGTTTTCTCTCAATATCTTATCTTTAGTTCCTATACCAGGCATCCCCAAACTTCGGCCCTCCAGATGTTTTGGACTACAATTCCCATCTTCCCTGACCACTGGTCCTGTTAGCTAGGGATCATGGGAGTTGTAGGCCAAAACATCTGGAGGGCCACAGTTTTGGGGTGCCTGTCCTATACCTTCCTATACCTTCCACCATCAAGTTCACAATCCAACCAACCTCCTCCCAGTTTCCTACCAAACTGTCTAGGTTCTCATCTGATTCTCTCAGACACTGACTATCTCTGACTCAGACTCACTTTCTCTCTCACAGACTAAACCAACCCACAGACTCCACTCTTAGAACTCTCAACTCTCAACCCTCCGCTCTTAACTCAACTCTAAAACTCCCCCAGTGCTTTTCTTATACCCTAGCTGACTCCGCCCTCCTGGGTTCTCAGTGGACAGACATTTAACTCTTTCACTCTCATACTGGGATTACATCACTAGCATCATAGGGAAAACACCACATATTCTCTAGGAATTAAGAGAGTGATGTGTATGGATGGTTCCAGCTACCATGGTAAAAGAGAGCCACCTCCTGAGACAAGTGGTCCCTCACTGCTTTGGGAATTTTTTTGAAATGGATCTACGAGTCAGGAAAATGATGAGGCTCCTACCAGAACCTATGTTGCCCCTGGGTTGTTATCAGTTTTATAGTGTGAGGTGAGGTGCTGCCACTAGCCAGATCAAAGGTGGGTGGTGTCAATGGGATGGTGGGAAGTAAAGGACACCGGTCTGGGTGCTGTACCAGGAATCATAGTAAGAGTCATAAGCCTAGTTTTAGATCAATCATCCAAAAGTTTTAAAAAGAAAGCGAGATACATGGTACCTCGACTTACAAAGACGATCCGTTCCGTGGCGCTCTCCGTAAGTTGAAGTATTCAGTTGCCGAAGTGCCCGTTCTGCACATGTGTGAAGCACAAAATGCAGCGAAAAGACTTCCGGGGTTGTCGACTTTGTAAGTCAAAACCTTCGAAAGTCGAGGCATTCGGATGTTGAGGTACCACTGTATATTTTTGTTGTAATCAGTGATTCTTGAGGAATTGGATCCCTGCAAATCCTGATATGAATTGAACTCCTCCACCCACACCTCCTCTACTAACATGTGGATGAGAAAGAAGCTAGATATTCTTCAGATTTCACATGTCAACCAATCATGTATATATTGATGGAATATATTGGGAGATCCGTATTTCAGAAAAGAAATACTTTTTAAAAAACACAACTTATTTAAATATACATTTAAATCTGGTTTCTCGTGCACATTTCATAAGAACTGAATATTGATGCCAAAATAAGGCAGAGTGGACATTGCACTTGAATGCATGCCAAAGTAATATACAGTAGAAGCACACAGATAAATTCATCCCTTGTTGTGGCCTATAGTTATTTGTACGCCCTTCATATTCAACCTGAAATATAAACTTCCTATCTTATGAACCGCATGTCCTCACATGCTCTCTTTCCTTCTACAGCAGCATTAATTGGTGGGAGGACAAGGAGACCTGGTATTCAGGACTGCAGCAAGCCTGATATACTGTAGCTACAAAAGAGTAGCAACTTCTGTTCAAATAAGTTCCACTTGCTCAAACAACTGGGGAGTATGGTTCTCTACTCACCCTACCATATGTGTATCCTCAAATGAAGAGGATACATATATTTTTCTAATGAAAATATAGGAAACGTGCCCTTTCAAATACTGTTCGACTCCAATGTGCATCAGCCCAGCCAGCATTGCCAATGATCAGGGATTTGGGGAATTTCAGTACAACAGCATCTGAAGAGCCATAGTTTCCCTGCTTCTGTTCTAATGTGAGTGGAGGAACTGAGGGCTTGCTCCTATTGACACATTAGAAGTAGGTATTATTGATTTACTAGATTTCTAACTTTACTGTAGATTGGGATCCCATCCACATCAATTATTTGTTGTGTCCCAAGCAGATCCCAATGTTGATATAGTTCAGTGAAACGTAATATCTGACTAGCACAATTCAAAATACCTGCATGAGTCAGCAAAAAAAATAATCAACAGTCTTATCCAGGCATAGGCAAACTCGGCCCTCCAGATGTTTTGGGACTACAACTCCCATCATCCCTGGCTAACAGGACCAGTGGTCAGGGATGATGGGAATTGTAGTCCCAAAACATCTGGAGGGCCAAGTTTGCCTAAGCCTGGTCTTATCAATCCTATTGCACAATTGGTTTAAAAAGATGAGGTGTCCCCCCCCAAAAAAACAATTCAAGTCCTCTTAACAACCACTTTAATTAACCTTTGGATAGGAAAGTAGGTTACATATATTTTGAAACTGATAAAATAAATAAATCCAAGCATTCCCAGAGCAGTATGAGAATGAAAAGGAGGTCCACTAACAGGTCAACACAGAGCAGGAACACTTTCTCCCAAAAATCTCTGCAAATAGATGGATATTTCCAATTTAATATGTTTTGCCATTTTGTGTGTGGAATCCAAATATTCATTAAAGAAAAAAGAAGAAGTCTAGCACTTCTTATTTACCTAGCACTTATTTCACTCAGGCCACTTTATTCAAGCAACGTGGCACCTTTTTTCATCCCCGCCCACGAAGCACTTTGCAGTCATTTAATTTGCCTGCATTGCCTCACTCATTCAGCTGCCTCCTAACTCACAGATCCAATTTGAAATAAAAATAAAACCACCGTCCAGCAAGTTGTGCAGTTTGGTAAATGGTTTGTTTCCCCTGCTCCACTTTATTCTATATCAGGGGTGGGGGAAGTATGTACTGGGTTAGAAGCATCAGACAGTATGAAGAAAGCAATAAATATAATAAATGCATTTTAGATTCAGGCCTTGAGGCATTTGCACCAGTGTCTCAATTGTTTACAGGCTAGTATACATAGATTTGTTTTTGTGGGGTTTTAATATAAAAAAACCAGCAAACAGTGTGTGTTATTGATGCATCCCAATTAGGGTAGATCATGTCAATCAACAAACCGTGGTCCACAGAAACATAGCACTTGCAAACACAATTCATGGTAGCTTCCATTAGCTAGCTAAGCCTCTGACTGATACAAAATAACATATGAAGAAGGTAAGTTGCAGCCAGCCAGTCAAATTCACTTCATCAGACCCACTGGCTTGAAGCAGCTTTTATAATCACATATATTAAATCAACCTGTCTAGTTGCAAAACCAGATCCATTTGTACTTAATGGCCAAAAGATAGATGTAAACTAAAGGGCTCCACTGAAAACCGGGAAGCATTTTTGTAGCAACTCATTCTGTTTATATTCCAGACAAATGCAGCTCCAAATGCCTTTAACTATTTGTTCCTACCTGGTGTATCGCTGAAGCCTGAAGCAATCAGATAAGCAGGCAGCAAAATTATGGAATAGTGGGGTGTCAAAAATGTATCAAAATCGAAGGCTACGTGCCTCAAATTGAAGAAATGTGACGCAGGAATAGCCTAAGCCATGGCTTTCCAACCTTTGGGGGCCTATGAGCACATTGGCAAATTACAGAAACCTTTATGGGCATCACACCACACTGTAACCAAAACACACAACCTGTTCTATTGGAGAGAACAGAATACTTATTACAAGCCTAATTTCAGTGGGGGGAGGGGACCCTGGGGTTGCCATGGAATGTTGTTGCCAACACATGAGCACCCATGGGGACCTTGTGGGTATGGATTTGAGTCCCTTTGTAGGAATGCAGGACTTCACACTTATTAGTTGTAAATGGCTGGACATCATGGAAGTGGAAAACAGTTTGACCAACCAACTGCTCCCCCTTGCAAATAGCCTCCCGACACCCTGCTTCCAGAGGGTCAGAGGAACCTACAAAAGATTGTGGACTGTGTCTTACGGGGCTGCAGTGGGAGGGAGGAATCACCCCAAACTGGGAATCTTGTACAAGTGGTGCAATATTTCTCCACCCTTTGCTCATCAATGATCACAAGATACGTCTTCCCCTGCCCCCCATAACCCCCCCAAACCATAAAACCCACAAGCATCCGTCTCATTCAGCAGCACATGGGAACAGTCTTATAGACTTTGACATAGATGCTCGTGCAAACAGCTTGGGGGGGGGGAGAAGGGGACCAAAGTCTCTGAGAAAGAAAATGATTAATTTCGGCTGAGATGCCACAAATGATTGTCAGCCTAAAAACAACCCTCAGGAGGTCCAGATAACTGAGCTGCAAGTGAGACTTTTCATTAGTAACCATTTGTGCAGGAAATATGGGATCAGCTTTCAATAGGCCATAAGTGGTTAGATTGTGGCCAAATAGCATCAATTTACATCATTAAATCTCCATTTAAAACCTTGGAGGTTCAGTCTGGGAAAAGTTGGTGACTTGTTATATAATAATAATTTGTTCTCTTTGGTTCTCATCTCACTAATGTCTTACGTTCCTTGAGTCAGTTTATAAAATAGATTTGATTTGTTTGTCAAATGCTCTTGCTTGCCACTTGTTTCTAGGTCTGTGATGCCATATCAGGCTTACGCAACTTGAGATCCATCGAGCCAAGCACAGCCCATCAGCCAAGGATGCCCATCAGCCAAGGATGCCAAGGATGCCCATCAGCCAAGGATGCCAGGCACCTGCCTGTTCTCTCAGTGCCAAGCAAGCAGGAGCATCTTGATTCCCCTGATGAGCCACCATACCTGGCTCAGCATGTGACAAATTGTGCTGGGCTGTTTGCTGTATGCCTAGAGTATCAAAACAGACAACTGGAAAAATGATAATGTGAAGTAATTTGGTAATGATATGCAATAGAGCACTCAAATCGATCTTCTGAAAAGTGGTTAAGACTGCAGAACTGAACCCACTTCCCTGGGAGTAAATTGTATTGAACTGAACAGGACATACACCGGACTACAGTCATACCTCGGTTTAAGTACACCTTGGTATGAGTATTTTCAGTTTAAGTACTCCACGGACCTGTCTGGAACGGATTAATCCACTTTCCATTACTTTCAATGGGAAAGTTCGCTTCAGGTTAAGTACGCTTCAGGTTATGTACAGACTTCCGGAACCAATTACACTCATACCTCGGGTTAAGTACATTTCAGGATGAGTACTCCGCAGACATGTCTGGAACCGATTAATCCACTTTCCATTACTTTCAATGGGAAAGTTCACTTCAATGGGAAAGTTCACTTCAGGTTAAGTACGCTTCAGGTTATGTACAGACTTCCGGAACCAATTACACTCATACCTCGGGTTAAGTACATTTCAGGATGAGTACTCCGCAGACATGTCTGGAACCGATTAATCCACTTTCCATTACTTTCAATGGGAAAGTTCACTTCAATGGGAAAGTTCACTTCAGGTTAAGTACGCTTCAGGTTATGTACAGACTTCCGGAACCAATTACACTCATACCTCGGGTTAAGTACATTTCAGGATGAGTACTCCGCAGACATGTCTGGAACCGATTAATCCACTTTCCATTACTTTTAATGGGAAAGTTTGCTTCAGGTTAAGTACGCTTCAGGTTAAGTACAGACTTCTGGAACCAATTGTGTTTGTAAACCGAGGTACCACTGTAGACACAAATAGGATTGTGCTCTAAGCAGGTGCACCATCAGAGAGGGGACAGGGAGCCCCCTGAAATCTTTTTAAAGGAAGGGGCTGCCCCCCCTCAAAATTCCCCAGCAGCTGTGCATGCACACCGTGGGGTGTTTAAAAGTAAATGCATCTAAAAGTAAATGCATGCCTACCTACCAAAATCCCCAACTCCTATTCAACTGCCTTCACATATGCACATGCCAGTTTTTGTGGAATAGAATTTCATCACTTTCCCTCGCCTCTCATGGTCTTCTAATGTAGTGGTACTATATCTGACTGCAACAACGTTTTTTAATAAACACATTAGAATATCCCACAATTAAATAGTCATTATCAAATGACAGAAGGGAGCAAGTGATCTTCTAAAGCTCTCTGACAAGCAAGATTTGTTTCCATCCATGCAATCTTGGACTCTGTGTAAGAGCTCAATGCCTGATTTGTTCGGGCAATTTCAGCATTGTGCATAGAAAAACTGAGTTATGTTCTTTACCATATCCAGTGTGCCCAGCTAATAGCAGGAAACATTCCACAATTCCTTCTGTATTTACCTGAGCAACTTCACTTTCAGTGCTTCAAGTAATACACTTTTAAATGCTCAACTTCATCCTGCTTAGTTATTTTTAGACTGCAGATTACCAAGCCGTTCCCATGAGATGTTCACCACATCTCTGTAACTAAGGACAAAACTGTCCCGAGTCTTAAATGCTCTGGGTGGCCAATGGTCCTGACATCTTCATTTTGCTATCTCCTCTGGGGAGGAAGAAGAGGATCACAGTCTTTTCTATTCATATATTCAGTAGATTTAAGATCATGAAATGGAGAGATAAAAACCCCACTCCTACGAAGAAGAGTTAAGAGGATTTCCCTTTACATAGCCTGAGCTATAAGGTTCTACTCACCATGAGAATGGCAATACAATTTCCAAAGCAATAAGCAGCATGATATGAAGAGGAATTTCTAGCAGGGAATTTGAGGGAATCAACAAGAAGAATATCCCTTAACTTGGTAAACAACAGCAGGTAAAACCCATGAAATGAAATGGGGGGAAATAATAATGATTTTTAACAAAGAGTTGTCAAGCACAGTAGAACAAGGTACCTAAACAGGTTCAGGTAATAATAAAACAAGGCCACTCAAGAGACACACACAATCATACAATGAGAGCAGTGCCAGATTTATGTATAGGCTAAGTAGGCTGAAGCCTAGGGCCTCTAAATCTAGGGGGGCTCACCAGCTTGCCCGCTCCCCAGCAGGCAACCTTCCCTCTCCCAAAATTGCAAACCCAATACTTCCTCAAGGGCAGGGCAACTCAGGCCCAGCAACTATGAAACTCAGGGCTAGCCAGTGGGGCCCAATTTGAAGCAGTGGGGCACAACTTGAATTATTATTATTATTATTATTATTATTATTATTATTATTATTATTATTATTATTTGTAGGGCTCCAGTTCATAGCCAAAGTCTGCAAAATTTTATAGATATAAATAAAATCCATCTAGATTTCCCTGGTGCGGGGGCCCCCTTAGGAGTGGCATGCGGGGCCCAATTTGGCCAAATTGCTCCAATTGCCTTAAGGTCAGCCCTGATGAGACTGTGCAGGGGTTGGACTGACAAGCCCTGCACCTTCTAGGTCCCTGGTGTCACTATTCAGAGTACAAACACAAGGACTTGTTATGGAAATAAAGGGGGGCACTTATTGGAAATCAGTTTTCTCACCTCCCCCCCCCAAACCCTGAGACAATGAGCCCAGCCACCTTTTCTTCACAGTCACATAAGCACTACACTACAGCACGGCCATAAACCTGTACGTTCAACTGCTGAAATATACACCCAATATGTAGCAATGGAGATTTATGTTACTGCTTTATGAACGAACACTGTGTTTTATGAATGGACTCTGTATTTTGAGAATTACCTAAGAGCCACCAATAGGGAGCTCTAGAATCTGACAGCTAACCAATTGGGTACTACCAATTTGCTGCAGTGACCCCTATTGCTGAAAGCAGGTCAGCAGGGAACACTCAGCTCAGCCTTTGCACTGTTGACAGAACACCCCTTGGTGTACAGATAATGGAGAAAGCTCATAAATTGTATCCCTTCTGGCATCCTGGCCAACTCTATTATGCTGGTGTAAACCCTGGTGCACCAGAAGCCCAGAATAGCAGCAAATAAAATCCACTCATATGTCAGTGACTGATAAGACTTGTCAACCAGTTCTTCCAAATTCTTCCTAAATGATAAAGCTCCAAAATACAGGCCAAAAGAGAACAGGTATGGGAAGAGTGAGGGATACAATGGGCACCACCAGTGAAAAGCCCCTGCTCCGTGTAGCTCCTGCCCTGTCATTTGATAGGGTGCCCACTTGCCCTCCTTCTTGACATGGAATGCTCTCTATTGGAGTCTCCATGTCCAGTACAAAGACCATAATAAGGGAGAGCAAGGACCTTGAAGTTCCCAACAGCTGTTAATCAAGCAAGCAAGCACACACACAGATCACCTTTGTCACAGTCAGGATGCCTATGTCCTAGCCAGGCCTGCGCCCAATCTTGTTGTACAATCTTCTTTGTTCTCAGTAACCAAAATTATATTATCAACAATCACTTTCAGATCAGATTTTCTTTCTGGTGGTTGTTCGAGTCCTCAGTTTCCTGATCTCTGATAGATTACCACATGGTGCTGTCTAAAATGCTGCCCATTGTGTTCTACATAACTCTGGATTTTAGGTTTGTTTGTTTTTTGCTACAAAAGAGCTATGTAGGCTTTATTCATTTATTTTACAAAACAAAAAACAAAAATAAACCAACCACCTCAAATGAAGCACTGCTGTGCTTTAACAAAGAAACAATCCAGAACTCTACAGTGCTCTGCTTCAACTTTAACTTCAGTTGAAGTCATGCTTTTTGCAGAGCCCATAGACCTAGAAACTCAGAGTCTGTTTAAAGAAAAACATGGAGCTGCATTGGCACAGAAAAGGACAGAAACAAAAGCAAGAGAGCCCTGATCAAACTCGGAGGGGGAGGGTTATTGATATTTGTGGAATTCAGTTTGATTTAGGGGGAGGGGAGATCTACAAATCATTTTGATTCATCTCATTATTCAACCTCCACATGGAGCTGGTGCACATCTCTCCTAAGCACCATCTGTCTGAAATACTCAAGATGGAATCTAAGACTTGCTTGGAATGCTTAAATTGGCGCACAAGGAAACAGCAACAACCAGACCCTCCAAGTGTCCCATTTTTAAGGACAGTCCCGGATTTACAGAAGCCGCCCCAGTGTCTGATTTGATCCTGGAATGCTTTTTCTTAGGATGTCCCCTATTTTCATTGGAGAAATGTTGGAGGGTATGCAAGATTGCAGATTGCAGATTGTATTTGGAATATTTGCTCTCCTTTTTGCTAAGCCATTCCCTGTGAGAAATGCTGACTCAGTTATTTTGATTCCTTTCCCCTCGCAATGGAATCTTGCTATATGATTTACAAGCAGCATCTCTCCATTCCTCAGGTGGTCAGCAGAGGCAGGGCTGCACTGCTATTTTGCCTTGTGAGGATACATGGCATATGAACCACACAAAGGGATCTGAAAGATGGCTAAGCTCGGCAGCAGAAATTTCCTTGACGGTAAATGTGTAGGTCTAGGTTTACACCTTGAATGCGAAGCAAGACAATGAACTGTTTTTCCTCTGCAAATAATAATAATAATAATAATAATAATAATAATATTGAGGCAATGACACAACCCACCGAATGCCCTGTCCCTATCAGGGTTAGAAGTATGTGTGTGGTCTCCAGAAAGCAGAGCTACAAGAAACCAGTACCGCAGTTCAAAGCCAGAAACTTTGTTTTGATGGGGCCCACGGGGTGTGGAATCAATGCAGGATGCCCAGGATACAGGTAGCCTAATATGCTTGAAGTTATTTAATGGTGACATTTGTTGAGTGATTGGATGAAAAGCAGCTTTCTCTTGAAGCAAAAGGGCTTGAGACCTTTAAAATAAGAAAGAAAGAAAGAAAGAAAGAAAGAAAGAAAGAAAGAAAGAAAGAAAGAAAGAAAGAAAGAAAGCTGAAAGATTAGTAAGCATCAGGAAAAGCCTCCAAGCATCCCTGCTTCCTATTATAAAAAGGAAGATCTCTTACAGGTTGATTTGAGGTGACCGATATCTCCCAATTCAATTAGACTATGCCCCTTCCTTATAAACCCAGTTTCCCTGATCCAAGGCCCCATGTATGCTCCAATGCTCACATGAAGCCTTCCCCACTCATTTCCTTGGAGAAGGACCAAATCTTTGCATGCATGCCTGGAGGAGTTACAACCTTTGAAATGTGCAAGCTTTGAAGCACTCATGAACACAAGAAGTTGTTGGTTTGGAACAACTGTGTGTGTCTTGGTGATGTCCACCACTGGTGTTATTTTTCTAGAAAAAGAGGTGCTGGAACTCACCATTCCAGAACTGAGTTCCAGTGAGTTCCGACTGGAAAAAAAGGTCCTGCCCACTACACTTGGTATTTCTCTAGCTCAGTGGTTCTCAAAGGGTGGGATGTGCCACACTGGAGTGACAGGAGAGGGTGGCAAGTGTGGTGGGAAGATTCAAGGACAATCAAAGAAACATCTAAACATTTCAGTCTACTGTAGTATCTATATCTATCTCTATATCTCTATAATTCATATATATCTACCTACCTACCTACCTACCTATCATCTATCTATCTATCCTCTATCTACCTAAATTTACAGAATATGGATATATACCTTTTCCAAATGAGATCAAGAGCATCGAGTGATACTAAGGACAATCCTAGTTGTGTTTTCCAATGCATTGGAGATATATATATATATATATATATATATATATATATATATACACACACACACACACACACACACACACACACACACACACAGAGTGGTTCAAGCAAATTTTTATTCTGGAAATGTGGCACAGAGGAAAAAGTTTGAGAACCACTTATCTAGCGTCTTTCCTTCCTTCATAGTGATGCATCGGAAGGTCCCCTGCTGTATTCTTAAAGCTGCCTCTGATATCTGCTAAATGCAGTTTGTCCATGCCTACACTCCCCCCCCCCCCATTTAGGCAGGGCTGGTGTTCTTTGTCTGAGTACGCAAAGTACGAGGACTTTGCTCACCTTTGTCTGTGCTGCTGTAGTACAGCATCAGCCATAAAACTAAATTTAATTCAAATCAAATTGCCCTCAATTAGAGCAAATGGAGAGGTAAACGATGGCACCATGGAATGAAATTTCCATTATGCTGGTGGGAGGGGGGGGTGTTGATGACCTTCTTTGCACAATCACCTAGTGTAATTGCCAAAGTGGCATAAAGAATGAGATTTTTTCCCCCACTTGGTGTCTCACATTGCAAATCAGACTGTGATACCATAATGAAATTGGCATCGGTGCTTTCTTTAGTATATCGTGAAGAATACCCACCTCCACCCTTCCTTGCTGAAGCAATGACATTTACTCATTTTCCTTGGGAACAAGTAAAGCAGATATCAAAGGCAGTGCAGCCAGAGAGTCATTTGTGCCACAGCTCAGCTACATAACCTCTTTTCCAAGGACAGGGGAAAACCTCTAAGCATGCGACCACATAAAAAGTCATTGAGCTTGTGCAGAGTGAATTTAGTCTGGGGTTAGACTGCCACACTTAAACACAAAGAACACAGTGGAACTTACTTCTCAGTAAGCATGCATAGCATTGCATGGAAGGATCCCAATCCGAGGGTGTCACGTCCATAAATAATTGAGTACTGTTTCCCTGTTTTTTTTAGGAGTTAGCTATAGGAATACAAAAATTGTTTTGCCTGAGCATAGAGGGCTGGTGTGGTGTAGTGTAGTGGTTAGACTAGTGCACTCAGGAGACTGATTCAAATCCCCACTCTGCTGTGAAATTTGCTGGATGAACCTGCACCTAGCACCTTGTTGTAAGAATAAAATCAGGACAGGGAGACCATTTTGCTCTGAGCACCTTGGACTTTACAAAAGTATCCCCAGCAATGGTCAGGCAGGGAAAAGCCCCATTAGGATAAGAGGAAGATAGTGTTCCCACCCCACCAGTTCCTTGTCCTTAGCAGACATAATGAAATGTATACTGCTTCTGAACATGGACACTTCATTCTTAGGTATAGGCTAAAAGATAGGCTTCTAGATTCATTAATAGCAATTTCCTTATGGGTGGGCACACTCCTTGCAGAGTCAGTGTATGAGCTTATGGGGGGGGGACCCACCACCACTGCATGGGACTGGGGTGGTCTTGGCTTGTGGCAGGCAGGGGCGACAGGAATCCCTTGATTGTTCTGTAAGGCACCTCCATGCCTACACCCTTGAGGAGCCAATTCCTTGCAGAAGAGGTGAGATGGGGCAGACAAAGGAAGAGATGGGAGATACTTCTTCCCTCTGAGCTAGTCTACAGTTGAGCACGAGTAAAGCTATGACTAGCATTTGACCAGGGCACTGGAAAAGTGAGCAGCCCTGTTGGGATGCTCACAAGCATTTGTCCTTCCCACCACATGTCTTCTGCAGATAATCACCTAGGCACCCATGGAGGTGACTTGCAGAACCATCAAGACACCACAGGCCAAGACACCTGCCTACTCCAGTGTCATGGTGCAGGCGGGTTCCTCTACATGTTCATCTTGGCCTTGCCACACCTCAGCCATATAGCCACTGCCACCACCAGTACTTTTTTCCTGGGGGGGGGTACGCAGGGGTATGCATACCCCTAAACATTTTGTGCATCTAAGTTTGGCCTCACTGAGGGGCAATATTTCAATATGAGTAGGAAAATGAGAGTACCCCTAAATGTTTTTTTAAGGAAAAAAAAGCACTGGCCACCACCATCTCCTTCTCAGTCTTCCTAGGACCAAATAGCTTTCTGAAGGGAGGGCAGGGAAATGGAGATGGATGAAATCTGCCAGTTTTGGTTTCCCCAGTTTCTCATTTTTTCACATCTTAAGTTCAATTCACTGCACCTCTGCATGTCTTTGTGATTTCTCCTCCCTGAAAAAGGTTCTTGTGGAATTTTCCCCAGCATTTATTTTATTTTATTTTATTTTATTGACTGACTGACTGACTGATTGATTGATTGATTGTTGCATCTTCAAGGATGCCAAGGTGGCATACATGGTTCTCCCCTTTTCTACCCCCACCCCCCATGAGGTAGGTTAGGTTGAGAGTGTGATAGGCCCAAGGTCACACAGTGAGCTTCGTGACTGATTAGGGATTCGAACCCAGGTCTCCCAGAACTTGAATTCACCACTCTAAGTGCTACTTCATGCCAGCTTCTTTAGTGCACGTTTCTCCTAACATACACCCTCTTGTGTGCAAGATTGCTTGATGATGTGCACATTTTCCCCAAGCTATTTTTCCCTCACATCATTTATGCCAGGGAGAAAGCCCTCCAAAGGATCATATGTGGCAGATCCTATCAGTGCTGCCTTTTCCTATCCTGCACTGGGTAAATTTCTGGGCCCTTGGAGAACAGGGAAATGGGAAATAGCAGTGAGTACTCTCTGAGCTTTTGCAGGCATTGAGCCTCAAAGGCTCATTTGGGGAACAAGAAGTGTGATGGTCATCTCCACAGGCCGTCCATGATCCTCTACCACCACCACCACCCATACCAGTAATGCATAGACCTCAATGTTTACCCATATTTATTAAATATACCCAATAATAAATATGAACCCTTTAAAAATTCTTCAACCTTTCCTCATAACATTTCCCCCCAGGAGGAGGAAGTATGGTTGTTTTGAAACTATTCATCTTAAAGGCATCATTGCTGGTTTACTGTTTGTACTGACTCCAGAAACCTTTCCAAGTACTTAAATTATTTAAGGTCTTCTTCTTCTTTTTTAGCTTTTCCCTTTGCTGAAGTTGGAAGGAAAACTAATCAAATCACAGTATGACAGTTAGCAGAATACAGGCTGCTGGGGTATCTGGGGAGGGGGTGGGTATTGTTATACATCCACTCCTCAGAATCAATTGCTAGTGACAACTCCCCCCCCCCCCGGTAAGGTAAAAAAACAAACCCCGAAATCCCGATTGCTGCTTTTCCCTCCTCTTGTCACCTTGCCTTTGTGTTTAATGAAAGTAATTCAGTCCATCAGTGCAGGCAGGCACATGGTGTTTACCGTTAATAGGCGCTGATGCTTTCATATGTCAAACAGCACTGCCGTGTTTATCTTTTACAATGCCAGGGACAACTCTTCCCATTTAAACACAGGCGGTGAGTAACCGTCTGAAAGCTCATAACAAGAGTGGGGGTGGGGGGCCGACAAGGAATTTAAAATGTCATTTGCCTTCCCTGCGAAATATACAATGGGGCAGTTAATCAATACCTTCGCAGCGCTAAATGTTTGTTCGGAGAGAGAGAGCTCACAAAAAAATGATTTCAAACACAATGCATATATGGAAACAATCCATATTTGTTCCCATATGGATCCATCTGACGCAGGTGTAAATGCCTGGCACAGTACAGTGGTACCTCTACTTACGAATTTAATGCGTTCCGAACACACATTTGTAAGTCGGAAAAATCTGTAAGTCGAATCCCATAGGAATGCATTGGGAGAAAAAATTCGTAAGTCGAAGCAATCCTATCTAAAAATTCGTAAGTAGAAAAAATCCTATCTGAACCGCATCCAAGATGGCGGTCGGAGCTCCATTTGTAAGTAGAAACATTCGTAAGTAGAGTTATTTGTAAGTAGAGGTACCACTGTACTTAATTTGAATACAAATTTCAAATGAAGGCAGAGGGGACGAGCCAAGGCAGAAGGGATGAGGAAATTAATCACATGGACAACCACCTTGATCCAGCCATGCCTGGTTTTGGCGCAGTGGCTTCAGTCTTGGCCTGCAATGGGTTCCCCATTCCTCAGATCAGTGCTGTTTAGGTGTTCACAAGGACACAATCAACATGCATAGGAGGCCCGAGCCCTGACTCAAAAATGTTCATCGTAGTATCTGTAGGGAGGCCCTAGTTGTGTACAACTAGTTGTGCAGCTGTATGCAGTCTAGGGCCTCTGTGGGATATGGAACCCTGGAAAAGGGTGGAGCTAAAGCTCTGTGCATATAGGACCTCCGATAGATGTTCCATAGATGGAACTCAATGGGGTGGGAGAGGATGACATCCCACTTCCTATGAGGTAGGGTTGCCATACACCTGGAATATCCAGAACGTAGCTGGAATACTGCAGTCAGAAGCAGTGTCCAGGTGGGGGGGGGAAATGTCTTGGAAAATCCATTATTGGCAATTTACCTTAAAAACAGCTGTGTGTTTGGCCTGAGCATCCCATGCTTCCCTTTCCCCTCCCACTTAGAGAAGTGGGATTAAATATCTCACACCATTGCACATGTTACTCTACTGAATTCCTGAAAGCAGGCTATTGTCCTGGTCCGACAATACAAGGCAGCAAAAAACATCGGAAACACTTCAGGACTGGCTTCATAGATTGACTCTGATGTTGCTCCTGCATGGTAAGGTAAAGGTACAGGACCCCTGGACAGTTAAGTCCAGTCAAAGGCAACTATGGGGTTCCGGCGTTCATTTTGCTTTCAGGCTGAAGGAGCCGGTGTTTGTCCACAGACAGCTTTCCGGGTCATGTGGCCAGCATGACTAAATGGCTTCTGGCACAATGGGACACCGTGACGGAAACCAGAGCGCACAGAAACACAGTTTACCTTCCTGCCACAGCGGTACCTATTTATCAACTTGCACTGGCGTGCTTTAGAACTGATAGGTTGGCAGGAGCCAGGACAGAACAATGGGAGCTCACTCCACTGTGGGGATTCGAACCAGCGACCTTCGCCCAAGAGGCTCAGTGGTTTAGACCACAGCACCACCTGCGTCCCTTTCCCCATGGTACCAACCTATCCTGCATGGTACCAACCTTCCCACCACCTCTACCTGTTGGTTACTGGCAGTGACCTCCAAATTGTGAGGCTCAGTGAGCAACTCCGCCCAACTGCACTCTGTCCTGCTGGCTGCTATTGGGGTGGACAAAACTGAGCTAGAAGGTACAATGTACTGACTTAGCTAACATCTATTTAGACACATTTAATTATTAAATGAAAAGTTCAGCGATGATGATGATGATGATGATTTTGCATCCTGTCCAACACCCAGATGAGTGGATGATATGGCATTTTGTGCATGTTTGCATCCATTAAAATTTCAAAAATTCAGATAGGCTGAATCCAAATGTTCCTTGTATTAGCTAACCAGAAATCTAACAAATTTTCACTTCCAAGGAACAGCCAGGAAAAGCAGTTGAGCCATGGAAGATATTGATGGATATTAACCAAAGAAACCCATGTTCAGAACATCATGTTGCTCATATTAGTAATGAATCTATCTACTGTAAAATAATTCTTAAATGGTGCTTTGTAAGTTTATCTTTTGATGTCATGTAAAATGTTTACTAAAAAAATTAAACAAACTCGTGAATAAACTGCCATTGAGACTGCTTGTTCCAGCAGTACTGTCTATCCTACTGTAAAATAGCAAACTGTCACAACTTAACCAATCAATGAAGGTGCTACAAATATTTTACAACTAAACCACTATGTTTTTCACTCATGATATTAATAGATGTCACCCAAAGCAGGTTTTATGGTACAAATGTAATTTGTATTTTTTTTTTATTTTTTAAAAACCAGCCTTGTATATCTTGAGGAAATTAGTTGTAATCTCATTAACCATTGCTAAAGGGAAACTTTCGTGCATTTTGTAATGCATCTAATTTGTAGAAAGTGACATTTGAAAATAAAAGGTGCATTAATTTTTCTGACACAGTATGTCAAACTTACACTGGGGTGGATAAAGTCTTTGCAGACAGAGGTGGGGATTTTCGCCAACCTTCCCTCCTCCTGCAGCCCCAAATGCCACTTCCCACACTTTTCTGGAGGATTAGGAGACCCTGCAGAAGAGTGTGGGAGCTGAAGGGAGATGCAGGAAGTTGGGAGGAGTTGGCAAAATCCTTCTGCTGGATCAAACACCTTCTTTAGATAAATTATTTGATTATGGAGGTCTGGGGTTCCCACAACAAATACAACGGATAACTCACCTCTTTTCAAAGCATTTTCAGAAATGATGATGGGAACAGGTCTTATGCCACCTCTGATTTAGGGCAACACAATCGTCAATACAGTCAGTTCCTCATCATCCCCAAGCGCACACCGTAATAGCTTCGTGAAATGTGCTGGAGTTTTCAGTGATTAGTTGGTTGTCATTTTTGGAAGGATGGGGGTGCCGTATAGAACAGCAGCTCCCAAGTCTCTTTATTGGGTCTCATCCTCTTATCTTAGGATCTCCAGAGGAATCTACTTAAAGAAAAAGGTTCAAGTAAGATTAACACAATGCTCAACTCGGTGTACCGTATGTTACAGCTGCTGATTATGATCCCGTTGACATTTTCCACATTGGGGGATATCATTCTCTCATTCAGATTTATAACACCTCTCTATATTGTAAACTGACAAGTGACATTGGGAAACCCTGTTGTCAAGCAATGTTAATAGTTCCTTTCCTCCACGTAAGCAATTATATTCGGTAAAGTGTCTGACATTTGAATGTCTATAACAATATCATTTTCCCCTATGTTGAAATCAGCCAATTAATTTTATAAAGTGTGAATGTGTCACACTGAAAACTAAACCAAAGGAAGTATGTTGTGGAATAAAACATTTTGTTCTATTTGGGAATTAAAATTTTTTTGAAGGCATGCAGCTGCACTGCAACATGACTGAGGAATTTGCAATATCTATCTAACTACAGGACAGACCATTTTGCCATTTTGCTGAGGGGAAAGAGAAATGTCCCTGAAGACTGGTATGAAGGGGGAGAAATTTCATTTATTTATTTTTTTCTTGGCGTGGGGAGGTTGTTTGTCTTAGTTAATTTTTAAATGAGGGGGCGGTTTCTTTTTAAAATCTCTCCATTTTTTTTTAAAAAAAAGATCATCGCAGTAGTACCTAAAATGCAATGTTCTCCTATTTCTTTTCTGCCACATGAGGGAGTGTACTTTAAATTAATGGTGTGTATGCAGGCCACCAAATTACCCTCCAACATTTCTCTGATCATGAAAATAGGGAACGTCCCATTCCATAATGATAATTTTACCAGTTATACCCCACATATCTTACTGGGTTGCCCCAGCCACTCTGGGCAGCTTCCAACATACATTAAAACATAATAAAACATTAAACATTAAAAAAAAACCTTCCCTATACAGGATTGCCTTCAGAGAGCTTGAAGGTCAGATTATTCTATACCCTCCAACATTTCTCCAATGAGAAGGTTTCATCTCCAATGAAGATACGGACATTTCTTCCATTGCTGGTGGAGTTGCAGCAAGATTAGCACATATTGGGCAGGCATATATGAAGAACTAAAGAAAATGCTCAAATTTACATTTGAAAAAAAGCCATCTTGTTGCTACATTTTGTTGCTACATTGAAAAAAAGCCATCTTGTTGCTGAGCATGATCCCTGAGGACATACCGATAGATAGGAAGAACATACTCCTCTATGCGTGTGCGGCGGCTAGAGCGCTGATTGCTCAAAATTGGAAAGGTGATAAGATCCCATCAATACAGGATTGGTATATAAAATTAACAGAATATATGACCCTAGCGAAAATAACTGCAACAATCAGAAGGATACCCAAACAAAAAATTAAGGAAGAGTGGAAATATGTGGACGAGTATTTTTATAAACAAAAAATAAGCTCAAAGTTGGTAATATGTCTAGAATAAGAGGCACAAGACATTAAGAAATAAGGGAATGGAAAGAGGAGAAATGTAGTTTAACTATTAAAGAGAAGGAGAAGCTTAGCTGAAATTAATTATGAGATGGAACCGATTATAAGTGTTTGGAAGTTGAAATCTTATCTTGTCTTTCCTAATTTTTACTCACCCTTTCTGTTTCCCTTCTCCCCCCTTCATACCCCCCCTCTCCCCTCCCCCCCCACCATTGACTTACCTCAGACACCTCTTCTTGCTCTCCTCTCTCTTTCTTCTGTTCTTGTGTTCTTGTTTCCTTTTTCTCCAGGCTTTTCTCATATTTTAGTCCTCTTGTTCCAAGATTATAGAAGACCAGGTTTTGGAACATTGAGATTTGGGAATTTATTTAACAACGTTACAATGTCTGGACTGATTGTAATGTGTGTATTTGTTATATGTATTTTTTTTCTGTAATCTGAAATTTTAATATGCAATAAAGGTTTATATATATAAAAAAGAAGAAGATACGGACATCCTAAGGAAAAGTGGGACATTCAGGAATCAAATCAGAAACCGGTATGGCTTCTCTAAATCAGGGATGTCCCTAGAAAATAGGGACACTTGGAGGGTCTGCCTCATCTCACCCCTGTGAAGCAGTGGCACGTGATTCAGGAGCCACCACAAGTGTGTGTGCGTGTAAAGTTTTTAAAAACTCACATGCACTGAGTATGTTCTATATTTTTTTTTCCTTTCCCCCCAAAGCAGCAAAAATTGCCCTACAGAAGTATTATTTGGGAGTGCAGCATCCAGTGATGGCTTGTACTTGTGAACCGGCCTTTAGAGATCCGACACCATGATAGAATGTGAATGAAACCTCCAAAGCAGCACATTTTAATGGAATCGGTTCACTTACTCAGCTCCCACCAGACATCAAGTGTACAGAATCCAGGTGCACATATATCAGATTATGTACGTGTTTGTATAAACAGCACCCTGTTGCCCAATGGCAGGCAAGTGAAGCTTACAAGGGTGCATTCTTCCTTTCTCCCACATATTGTGTGGTTTGCTGACTCCTGATGTGAGACTTTTACATGACAGAACATACTTGCTTAAACTCTCTCCATACAGTGAAAGAGCTTCATCTGCCTGCTGTACACTGACTGCAACTCTTTCAATTCTGGAGCAGGGATGTACAATGGACATGTGAGGGATTGTGCTGGATGGACTACATTCAAAACGTGGATCCCTGTATACCCCTTTTCTGTCCTGAAGACATTCCCATGGTTGGACATGTTCCCTATAGCTGCTTTGGACGTGATGTAAACAGCATAGGGAAAGAGGCTGTAATTCAGAAAGGAAACACATACAGTGGAACCTCGGTTTATGAACACCTCGGTTTATGAATTTTTGGTTTACGAATGCCGCGGACCCATCTGGAATGGATTCATTCACTTTCCATTACTTTCAATGGGAAAGTTTGCTTCAGTTTATGAACGCTTCAGTTTATGAACAGACTTCCGGAACCAATTGTGTTCATAAACCGAGGTACCACTGTACTTTGAATGCAGAAGTGCCTACATTCATTTCCTGGCATTTCCAGTTATAGGTGATGTGAATAGACCTTTGCTTGAGACCCTAGCGTGCGCTGACACGTAGACAATCTTGAGCTACATCGGGGTAACCGGCATGCTGACCTCTAGGTAGACTTGGACTGCATCTCCCATCATCCTTAGCCATTGATCATGCTGGCAAAGGTTGGAGGTCACTGCATTAGATACAATATTCTGAATACCATTATTATTATTATTATTATTATTATTATTATTATTATTATCATTCTTAATTGAATGTATATACCGGCCTATACCCAGATGCATCAGGGCTGTTCACAGAATAAAACCAAAATATAAAACCACAAAATACATAATCAAAATAAAAACAACAACCCAATAAACACCCCCCCAAAGGGCATAGGACCCTTACAACATTTTAAGTAAGACAATTAACAAAACTGGACAGGAGCCAGTTGTTGGACAGACCATGATCTCAGAAACGTTTGCAGCAATATTTATTGGCAACCCAATTGGCCAGGTGTCTTTCTGATGCAAAGACAAAAATAGCTTTGATATAAGAGTGGGAAGCGGAAAAAATTAGCTTTGGTTGTTGAGCAGATGTAATCCTAGTGCTTCATCTTCCACAAGGGAAAAGCCTGTACCTAATGTTGCAAACGAGTCCTCTTTGCTGAGTTTGATCTTATTTCTTCTTGGTGCTGTTTCTACCACTGATGCGCTTCCAACAGAACGTTGTTTGTCCATCCCACGGCCACCATGGCTTTCTGGATAAGCCTCTTGGTCAGAGTCTGTATATCTGTCAAGGTCTGGAAGGATGCTTGGATCAAAATCATCGTCACTTTCACTACGATCCAGAAAGGTGATGCATTCCTCTTCTACTTTTGAATCTTTCTTTCTGGCTTCTCTTCTTCTTGCTGCCTTTTCTTTCAGTCATTTTCCCCTGTGTTTTTCTTTAATCTTCTTCCTATATTCTTCTTGGGCTTTCGCGCTGTCTAGGTTCAACGCTAACCCCTCTAACCTCCTCTGGGGTAGGTTTGCAGGGACGGCAGAAGAAGACAGGATCTGCCCATGTGATGCCCACTTGATTGAAACTCTGGCTCGCATGGCTCTTGAATGCAAAATGTACGATGATATCCACCAGCAATACTTGGACCAACGATGTATTCGAAATTGGAAACCGGAGACAGAGGTTATACGCTTCCTATTACAGGGGAGAGATCAGGAGCGTACCAGGACTGTAGCTGAGTTCCTCTATTTGATCTTTTTGCCGCCAAACTACATTACAGGATCCTGCCCCTGTTGGAGACCCACCGAGGTGAAACAGATTGCTGGCCTCCCCTCCCTTTGGCGCGTGTTTGTACTGATGGGTTGGTAGCGGGATGGCACTGGACTCTTTTGTTTGTTTGTTTTTAAATGTTTGTAAATGATGCCAATAAAGGTTTGGAATGGGAATATATTCTTCTTGGTCAAATTTGTCCAATAAAGTTGTTGTTGTTGTTGTTGTTGTTGTTGTTGTTGTTGTTGTTGTCTGTCTGTTTAAGAAAAGGGTAGAAATTAAGTTCTAGCAATTATTTTTGTTCTCTAACCACCAAGTCAACTCCTATGGATTGCCTTTTATCCTGCTTCCATGGCACATTCAGGAGAGTTGCCACTGATTCTATAAATTGCCTTTCAGTGGAAGTTAATGAAGCAGGGTCATCCTGAGATATCTGAATGTACTGGCATTTAAACAAAAGTATATGAAAAATGGGGTTGCTTCAGCCAGTCAGCATGCAGGATGTTATACAGTTACTGAAGCATGACTAAATATTTCCTCCCTCATGCAATTCCCTGCACTTTGATAGGTTGTGTGCATTTAATTTGCATAATCACCATACGGTTATTCTACTCCCTGTGTCCTCACTTCCCTCCTCAGAGGCCAGCAAGTTTAGCATCTTCACAGCAACAAGCATATGTTCTCTCTCATTCTGGCAAAAGGCACAACAGGTCTGAAAAGAAAAAGTTCAACAATCAGGGACTTAAATGCAGTCTTCAAGTGTTTGCTTTTAAAATGGAAGTAGATGATATTTCTTAAGTTGTGCACATTTTCAAAATCAAAACCCTGGACACTTTAAAGGAACATTTCTCTACAGTTAATGAAACATTTTTAATGCACTTTCCTGCCACTGCTATTGCCAGTTTCAAAAGCAGAAGGCAAGGTATGTGTGCTTTTTTTGCACAATGAAAGATGTTGTTCAGAAGTTTAGTCCTCTGATGAGTTCACAATATATCAATGGAGGGCCATTTCTATTCACGCTGAATAAAAGAGCTGATAAATCTGTTCACCTTGAGTGATCAGAAACCTACCTCCAAACACTAATCATTCATTTGGTTATTATTTAAACATTTCCATTCAACCTTTCAGAATAAATATCCTTACGAAGTGATAAACAACAATAGAATTTTCACTAAAACTATACATCTACATATATATACATATATATATATAGAGAGAGAGAGAGAGAGAGAGAGAGAGAATTATATAGAGTGCAAGAGCTAAACTAAAACCAGTCAATCTAAAAAGGCCTTGCAAAAATAATAGCAATAATGTAAATGATGATGATGTTGATGATATTAATAATTCCTCCCCCTATATTGAAAGTCAGCCACTTGTCTCATGCACCCAGGCAAATAGGAAAATAAAAAATTAATTAGTCCACCCAGACTAATTGGCAAGCCAGCACCACAAAATGCAGCACCAACAGCTGCAAATCTCCATCAAAACCTGATTATGACAAACTATTCATCAGCACACCAAGGATCTTCACACCCCTGGAATGGCAATAATGCCATCATTGCCCACAAACCTGAAAGTGCTGCCAAAAAAAGGCCCTGCCAGCCTCATCTGCCAGCAAATCAGTAAGTGAATGAGGCTGTTAGGGTCCAAGAGGCTTCCTCCTCCAGATTCCCTTGAGCTAGGAAGCCATGAGAGGTCGGCATGGCATAACACAACAGCAGACATCTTTGAACATGTTCTTTTGTGCATGTGTCCTTCTGTTCCCCCCGAGGTGGGTGAATCGGCAGCAAAGAACTTTATGCCAGAATACTGCCTGCAATTTTGCCCCACCACAATTTCCCAGGTTAATGAGTTTGCAAACAGATTTTTGCAGAAATGTACACTAAGCTTCTACTAGATTCTGCTAGATTTCCAGAAGTGGGTTTTGTGTGAAAGATTACATAAAAGGTGAAAATTACCAGGTAAGGAAATGTTGGAGCAAACAGAATAAAGTGTCACCTGAATGCAGCCAGTATCTACCCTGAAATGAAATTAATTAAAGCTTGTCTGCTGTCTCCCGTTGATTTCTTTCCTCCAACTTGTGGGTCAATGGCCTTTGACAGAAAATATGCCTGCCCTATTTTAAGGCGAGTGCCCGGAGGAAGGCGCAGCTATGCTTCTGTATAAAATCAGCAAAATTTAAACATAACATGAAAAGCCAAGAACAAGATATCATTATCATTATTATTGCCATCATAAAGTAGACACCTTTAGGAGAAACTGAACTGCAAAGAATTCTGTGTCCATGTCGAGTCTTATCAACACAGTTTTATTCTCCTTGAAGGAATCTCCATTCAGCTAACAAGTCTCCAGACACTAGCTGAAAATCTGGAGGATAGTTTCCTGACGGAGTGCTTCACTGCAGTAGTTAAGGACATACTATGGAATTTATTTTAATGATTCCAGGGGAAAAAATACAGGTTAAATGATTGTAATTTCAGTTGTCTGTAATGCCCAGATAACCGTCTTCTGTGGAGAAGCTGGAAATATATGACAGAAACAAGGTAAAGAATGAAAAATTCATCATAATTATGTTTCTAAAAATGTGGTCGAGGGAGGTGGTGTGACTTATAAGGGGCATAAGCATTAATACTTCAATTGCTTGATTTCCAATAGCTGTTCTAGGCAAAAAGAAGAAGAAGGGTCTGTTTTTTAATACATGGGGTAGGAGCCAGTAGTGCAGGGCAGGAGAATCTTTACCCTAGGGGCTAAATGTACCCCCCCACACACACACCTCTCTCTCTGATAGAGATTCAGGCCAAACCCCCTCAGGGGTGAATATTTGGGGGGACACCCTCTGAATTTGTGTGTTTGAGTCCTTTCTAATGCCTGGATCCAGCAAAGATTAAAATCTAATGGAGTATCCCATTGTTATATTAGCCAGGCAATGGCCACAGTGGTACATAAGCATGGGTCATTAGTAAAAGAAAGTAAGTTGCTCTGTGCCAGAAATAAATGGGTGGGCTTCCTCCCTCAGCTGGCAAGTACAGTGGTACCTCGGTTTATGAACATAATTGGTTCCGGAAGTCTGTTCATAAACTGAAGCGTTCATAAACTGAAGCGAACTTTCCCATTGAAAGTAATGGAAAGAGGATTAATCTGTTCCAGACGGTCCGCGGAGTACTTAAACTGAAGCGTTCATAAACTGAAGCGAACTTTCCCATTGAAAGTAATGAAAAGAGGATTAATCCGTTCCAGACGGGTCCGCGGAGTAGTCAACCTGAAGCATACTTAACCCGAAGCATGGGTGTAATTGGTTCCGGAAGTCTGTTCATAAACTGAAGCGTAAACCGAAAATTCATAAACCGAGGTGTTCATAAACCGAGGTTCCACTGTAGTGATAAAAACATAACCCTGTGTGTGCCTTGCTTGATTTCTGCTTAAATCCAAGGCTGTGACCAAGGGAGAAGCAAGAGCTTTTGGGGTGCTAATGCCAATACTGCGAGGCTCCCCCCCCCATTGTGAGTTCAGGAAAATGTAAATGTAAAAATCCAAAAGGCACCACAGTCTCTGCTGTCCCTTGTTCCAAGAAAACTGAACACTGGGTAAGTGCCTGGAATAGGGTTGCCAGACTCAATAGCGGGCAGGACTTCTGTGCCTTTAATTGCACTGCCCTCTTTTGAGTCTGGAAACCTTAAAGAGAAACCAGCAGACCCTTTGTTTAATTTCCAAGCAAAGGGTCTGCTGGTTTCTCCTTAAGGTTTCCAGACTCAAAAGAGAGCAGGGCAATTAAAGGCACAGAAGTCCTGTCCTCTATTGAGTCTGGCAACCCTAGCCTGGAACTCCTGGAGTCTTGCACCACTTGGAGATTGTGGTAGCATGCAACTATACAAACTATACAATCATTGCCTGTGATGATTCAGAAGGAAACAATATATTGCAATGGTCATTTGGTATGGGTTGTTTTTTGTTTTTTTGTATTTCACTCTACAGGCAAATTTGCTCCTCTTAAGCAACATCTGGGAAGCTGCGGCAGCATATTGGGTTTCCCCTTTGCAGGATTGTCGCCTTTATCTGGATGTAATCAGAAGTAAATTAAAGCATAAGCAAGTCAAATGGTTCCCAGGAGTACCGGCATCTATGTGTTGCCATAATCTCTGTTGTTACCAATTACTGTCTGTATGTGTGCAATCACTCTGGCTCTGACTTTGCAAACTTTTCCAGCAGGTGCCTAATCCTAAATAGGACATAAGTAACCCTATTGAAATAAATGGCCCTACTTATGTGCCACTTAAGATTAGGCACCTGCATTTAAGTCACTGAGAGTATTTCTACAACTGAAATCAGACACCAGGCAAAGGGCATGAATGGGCACTTCAGAGTGCAACTGTTATGAAGGAAACAGAGAAAATGTGATGTCTAGACTAGTGAGCAAGCAACCTTAAAATTAATCCTCAATACAGATTTGTGGAAGTAGTGAGATTTTGGTATGAATAAGCCCTTTTCTCGTGGACCATTTTTCTATTTGCAAAGACAACATGAGCTCATTGCTCCCACACACCCGGAACAGAACACAGTACATGAGTTTCACCAGGAGACACAATGTTGTTGTTGTTGTTGTTGTTGTTGTTGTTGTTGTTGTTGTTGTTGTTGCTGCTGCTGCTTTATGTACAAGTGTGATCTGCACTGAACCACCTGAGAGGTGCCAGAGCTGAGTTCCGGTGAGTTCTGGCTGGAAAAAGAACATTTTTATAGTAAAAAAAAAGTACCAACAAATTTACTAAAGTTGAAGTTCTCGGACAGCTCATGGAAAGGGTTGGCTTGGTTTAGCATATGATTTATCAGACTGAGAATAAGCATTGTGCTCACATGCCCTCCTCTTTCCCTCTGGGCGTCTTTTTCCAAATGTTTTTGATTGACAATTTTTGAGATGATATACAATAAGCATCAAACTAGACTACAGAACAAGAATATCTATCTCTATCTCTATCTCTTATCTCTTATCTCTTATCTCTTATCTCTTATCTCTATCATCTCTATCATCTCTATCATCTCTATCATCTCTATCTCTATCTCTATCTCTATCTCTATCTCTATCTCTATCTCTATCTCTATCTCTATCTCTATCTCTATCTCTATCTCTATCTCTATCTCTATCTCTATCTCACCTTTGGGTTTTTGTTTTTGTTTTAAAAAAATATTCTTGTTCTTTATATTCCTCTGCCAGCCCTGATAGGGATGAGTGTGAACCTGGCATTCTGATCCCATATTTTAATTTGCAAACTTAAATGTGTTTTGAGAGGGGCAACCATTGGTTTGTTGTTGCTCTTATTTTTACTTATGTATTTTGTGGCTTTTATGTTGTGAACCAACCTGGGATCTGCAAATAAGGGGTGGAATACAAATTTTAACAACAACAACAACAACAACAACAACAACAACAACAACAACAACAACAACAGTTAGGGAATAAACCATCTTTTCTGAGTTTAGGTGCAGCTGGAAATTGTGAAATGATAAACTGTAACAAAGTCGCCACAGCTGGATCACAGCTGGATGTGTGAAGATGAAGACGAGAGCAAAGCGGGCAAGGACAGAGTGCCTAGGCACAAAGCTTGTGTTTGATTTGTCATTATACCTCATTAGGTCTCAACCAGGCCAATATATAATAACTGAAGGCTCTTCTGTTCCAGGACTTAAAATTCTGGCTGCTGCTGGCTGCGATGAAATAATTTAAGGTGGATCCCACTTCAACAAGAGTTACATATAATTATATAATATTATTCATAGAAGTCTCAAGGCAGTAATAAATTATGAATACTATAGTGTCTCTGAATATGTGCAGAGAGGATTTTAACCAAAACTGAATGAATGGTCTCAATCAGCCTCTTCAAGCTTCAGATTGGGGGAGAGGTAACTTGACAGTGTGCTCTAAAGGCAGACTTAAAACGTTTCTCTTCTTTTATGAAATAAGGACGAGTATTACAGAGTTGTTATCATGGGATCTGCTTTCTTTTAATTGTGTGTGTGCATCTTTTGTAATGGGTTTTGTAAACTGCTTAGAAGTCACTGTGGCAATTAATCAGTTAATAAATAAAATAATTACAGCATTTGGTCTCCAAATTATGTAATCGAGTACATGATCAACACAACTTGATTACAAAATTCTCAAAAAAGAGAATGTTTTAAAGGAAAATATTTCTCCTCTCATTCGACCCATGGTTATACATGCACTAATTATTCTAATATGTGTTTAAACTTTGAGGACAGAGCCAAAGCATGCTGTTTACCCCCAAATTAATTAATCAGTCCAGTAAAACAGCCTGTGTTCATGGGAACATTTCCATGGAGACCTCTGTTTATAGAAATTTATATGAATTTTCATATGGATTCCTGTGAATAATTTATATGCTTTGGAAAGCCATATTTGCTATTCCACAAGTGTAGTCATTCATAGTTGAAGGTTTGATGCTATTAAAGGTTTGGTTTTTGTTTTATGCATATTTCTGCAGGATAAGTAAGAGCAATGAATGTTTCAGTATGCATACACCTCCTCTCCTCATAATCACCTATTATTATTATTATTATTATTATTATTATTATTATTATTATTATTATTATTATTAATACCCTGCCCATCTGGCTGGGTTTCCCCAGCTACTCCTGGCAGCTACCAATAGAATATTAAAAACATGATAAAAGATCAAACATTAACAACTTCCCTAAGCAGGGCTGCTTTCAGATATCTTCTAAAAGTCAGATAGTTGTTTACTTCCTTGACATCTGATGGGAGGGCATTCCACAGGGTGCCTGGTTCCCTGTAACCTCACTTCCCACAGTGAGAGAAAACAGCAGAAGACCCTCAGAGTTGGACCTCAGTGTTCAGGCTGAACAATGGGGTTGGAGACACTACTTCAGGTATATGGGGCTCATTCTTGGAGGAATAAGATGGGAAGGTGTA